>NW_027017275.1:0-169079 GCF_036013445.1 Caloenas nicobarica | reverse complement strand
TACTGGGCCCTGTCGGGCTCTGTCGGGCTCTGTCGGGCTCTGTCGGGCCCTGTCGGGCTCTGTCGGGCCCTGTCGGGCTCTGTCGGGCTCTGTCGGGCTGTGTCGGGCTCTGTCGGGCTCTACTGGGCTCTACTGGGCTCTGTCGGGCTCTGTCGGGCTCTACTGGGCTCTGTCGGGTTCTGCTGGGCTCTACTGGGCCCTGTCGGGCTCTGTCGGGCTCTGTCGGGCCATGTCGGGCTCTGTCGGGCTCTGTCGGGCTCTGTCGGGCCCTGTCGGGCCCTGTCGGGCTCTGTCGGGCTCTGTCGGTCCCTGTCGGGCTCTGTCGGGCTCTGTCGGGCTCTGTCGGGCTCTACTGGGCCCTGTCGGGCCCTGTCGGGCTCTGTCGGGCTCTACTGGGCCCTGTCGGGCTCTGTCGGGCTCTGTCGGGCTCTGTCAGGCCCTGTCGGGCTCTGTCGGGCCCTGTCGGGCTCTGTCGGGCTCTACTGGGCCCTGTCGGGCTCTGTCGGGCTCTGTCGGGCCCTGTCGGGCCCTGTCGGGCTCTGTCGGGCTCTGTCGGGCTCTGTCGGGCTCTACTGGGCTCTGTCGGGCTCTTTCGGGCTCTGTGGGGCCCTGTCGGGCTCTGTCGGGCACTGTCGGGCTCTGTCGGGCCCTGTCGGGCTCTGTCCGGCCCTGTCGGGCTCTGTCGGGCTCTGTCGGGCCCTGTCGGGCTCTGTCGGGCTCTACTGGGCCCTGTCGGGCTCTGTCGGGCTCTGTCGGGCCCTGTCGGGCTCTGTCAGGCTCTGTCGGGCCCTGTCGGGCTCTGTCGGGCTCTGTCGGGCTCTACTGGGCCCTGTCGGGCTCTGTCGGGCTCTGTCGGGCTCTGTCGGGCCCTGTCGGGCTCTGTCGGGCTCTGTCGGGCTGTGTCGGGCTCTGTCGGGCTCTACTGGGCTCTACTGGGCTCTGTCGGGCTCTGTCGGGCTCTACTGGGCTCTGTCGGGTTCTGCTGGGCTCTACTGGGCCCTGTCGGGCTCTGTCGGGCTCTGTCGGGCTCTGTCGGGCCCTGTCGGGCTCTGTCGGGCTCTGTCGGGCCCTGTCGGGCCCTGTCGGGCTCTGTCGGGCTCTGTCGGTCCCTGTCGGGCTCTGTCGGGCTCTGTCGGGCTCTGTCGGGCTCTACTGGGCCCTGTCGGGCCCTGTCGGGCTCTGTCGGGCTCTACTGGGCCCTGTCGGGCTCTGTCGGGCTCTGTCGGGCTCTGTCGGGCCCTGTCGGGCTCTGTCGGGCCCTGTCGGGCTCTGTCGGGCTCTACTGGGCCCTGTCGGGCTCTGTCGGGCTCTGTCGGGCCCTGTCGGGCCCTGTCGGGCCCTGACGGGCTCTGTCGGGCTCTACTGGGCTCTGTCGGGCTCTGTCGGGCCCTGTCGGGCCCTGACGGGCTCTGTCGGGCTCTACTGGGCTCTGTTGGGCTCTGTCGGGCCCTGTCGGGCTCTGTCCGGCCCTGTCGGGCTCTGTCGGGCTCTGTCGGGCCCTGTCGGGCTCTGTCGGGCTCTACTGGGCCCTGTCGGGCTCTGTTGGGCTCTGTCGGGCCTTGTCGGGCTCTGTCAGGCTCTGTCGGGCCCTGTCGGGCTCTGTCGGGCTCTACTGGGCCCTGTCGGGCTCTGTCGGGCTCTGTCGGGCCCTGTCGGGCTCTGTCGGGCTCTGTCGGGCTCTGTCGGGCTCTACTGGGCTCTACTGGGCTCTGTCGGGCTCTGTCGGGCTCTACTGGGCCCTGTCGGGCCCTGTCGGGCCCTGACGGGCTCTGTCGGGCTCTACTGGGCTCTGTCGGGCTCTGTCGGGCTCTGTCGGGCCCTGTCGGGCTCTGTCGGGCTCTACTGGGCTCTGTCGGGCTCTGTCGGGCCCTGTCGGGCTCTGTCGGTTTCTGTCGGGCTCTGTCGGGCTCTGTCGGGCCCTGTCGGGCCCTGTCGGGCTCTGTCGGGCTCTGTCGGGTTCTGTCGGGCTCTGTCGGGCTCTGTCGGGCTCTGTCGGGCTCTACTGGGCCCTGTCGGGCTCTGTCGGGCCCTGTCGGGCTCTGTCGGGCTCTGTCGGGCCCTGTCGGGCTCTGTCGGGCTCTGTCGGGCTCTGTCGGGCTCTACTGGGCTCTGTCGGGTTCTGCTGGGCTCTACTGGGCCCTGTCGGGCTCTGTCGGGCTCTGTCGGGCTCTGTCGGGCCCTGTCGGGCTCTGTCGGGCTCTGTCGGGCCCTGTCGGGCCCTGTCGGGCTCTGTCGGGCTCTGTCGGTCCCTGTCGGGCTCTGTCGGGCTCTGTCGGGCTCTGTCGGGCTCTACTGGGCCCTGTCGGGCTCTGTCGGGCTCTATCGGGCTCTACTGGGCCCTGTCGGGCTCTGTCGGGCTCTGTCGGGCCCTGTCGGGCTCTGTCGGGCCCTGTCGGGCTCTGTCGGGCTCTGTCGGGCTGTGTCGGGCTCTGTCGGGCTCTACTGGGCTCTACTGGGCTCTGTCGGGCTCTGTCGGGCTCTGTCGGGCTCTACTGGGCCCTGTCGGGCCCTGTCGGGCTCTGTCGGGCTCTACTGGGCCCTGTCGGGCCCTGTCGGGCCCTGTCGGGCTCTGTCGTGCCCTGTCGGGCCCTGTCGGGCTCTGTCGGGCCCTGTCGGGCTCTGTCGGGCTCTGTCGGGCTCTGTCGGGCCCTGTCGGGCTCTGTCGGGCTCTGTCGGGCTCTGTCGGGCTCTACTGGGCCCTGTCGGGCCCTGTCGGGCCCTGTCGGGCTCTGTCGGGCTCTGTCGGGCTCTGTCGGGCTCTACTGGGCTCTGTCGGGCCCTGTCGGGCCCTGTCGGGCTCTGTCGGGCCCTGTCGGGCTCTGTCAGGCTCTGTCGGTCCCTGTCGGGCTCTGTCGGGCTCTGTCGGGCTCTGTCGGGCTCTACTGGGCCCTGTCGGGCTCTGTCGGGCTCTGTCGGGCTCTACTGGGCCCTGTCGGGCTCTGTCGGGCTCTGTCGGGCTCTGTCGGGCCCTGTCGGGCTCTGTCGGGCCCTGTCGGGCTCTGTCGGGCTCTGTCGGGCTGTGTCGGGCTCTGTCGGGCTCTACTGGGCTCTACTGGGCTCTGTCGGGCTCTGTCGGGCTCTACTGGGCTCTGTCGGGTTCTGCTGGGCTCTACTGGGCCCTGTCGGGCTCTGTCGGGCTCTGTCGGGCCATGTCGGGCTCTGTCGGGCTCTGTCGGGCTCTGTCGGGCCCTGTCGGGCCCTGTCGGGCTCTGTCGGGCTCTGTCGGTCCCTGTCGGGCTCTGTCGGGCTCTGTCGGGCTCTGTCGGGCTCTACTGGGCCCTGTCGGGCCCTGTCGGGCTCTGTCGGGCTCTACTGGGCCCTGTCGGGCTCTGTCGGGCTCTGTCGGGCTCTGTCAGGCCCTGTCGGGCTCTGTCGGGCCCTGTCGGGCTCTGTCGGGCTCTACTGGGCCCTGTCGGGCTCTGTCGGGCTCTGTCGGGCCCTGTCGGGCCCTGTCGGGCTCTGTCGGGCTCTGTCGGGCTCTGTCGGGCTCTACTGGGCTCTGTCGGGCTCTTTCGGGCTCTGTGGGGCCCTGTCGGGCTCTGTCGGGCACTGTCGGGCTCTGTCGGGCCCTGTCGGGCTCTGTCCGGCCCTGTCGGGCTCTGTCGGGCTCTGTCGGGCCCTGTCGGGCTCTGTCGGGCTCTACTGGGCCCTGTCGGGCTCTGTCGGGCTCTGTCGGGCCCTGTCGGGCTCTGTCAGGCTCTGTCGGGCCCTGTCGGGCTCTGTCGGGCTCTACTGGGCCCTGTCGGGCCCTGTCGGGCTCTGTCGGGCTCTGTCGGGCCCTGTCGGGCTCTGTCGGGCTCTGTCGGGCTCTGTCGGGCTCTACTGGGCTCTACTGGGCTCTGTCGGGCTCTGTCGGGCTCTACTGGGCCCTGTCGGGCCCTGTCGGGCCCTGACGGGCTCTGTCGGGCTCTACTGGGCTCTGTCGGGCTCTGTCGGGCTCTGTCGGGCCCTGTCGGGCTCTGTCGGGCTCTACTGGGCTCTGTCGGGCTCTGTCGGGCCCTGTCGGGCTCTGTCGGTTTCTGTCGGGCTCTGTCGGGCTCTGTCGGGCCCTGTCGGGCCCTGTCGGGCTCTGTCGGGCTCTGTCGGGTTCTGTCGGGCTCTGTCGGGCTCTGTCGTGCTCTACTGGGCTCTGTCGGGCTCTGTCGGGCTCTACTGGGCTCTACTGTTCCCTGTCGGGCCCTGTCGGGCTCTGTAGGGCTCTGTCGGGCTCTACTGGGCCCTGTCGGGCTCTGTCGGTTTCTGTCGGGCTCTGTCGGGCTCTGTCGGGCCCTGTCGGGCTCTGTCGGGCTCTGTCGGGCTCTGTCGGGCTCTACTGGGCTCTGTCGGGCCCTGTCGGGCTCTGTCGGGCTCTGTCGGGCCCTGTCGGGCTCTGTCGGGCCCTGTCGGGCTCTGTCGGGCTCTGTCGGGCTCTACTGTGCTCTACTGTTCCCTGTCGGGCCCTGTCGGGCTCTGTCGGGCCCTGTCGGCCTCTGTTGGGCCCTGTCGGGCCCTGTCGGGCCCTGTCGGGCTCTGTCGGGCTCTGTCGGGCTCTACTCGGCTTTGTCGGGCTCTGTTGGGCTCTGTCGGGCCCTGTCGGGCCCTGTCGGGCTCTGTCGGGCTCTTTCGGGCTCTGTCGGGCTCTGTCGGGCTCTACTGGGCTCTGTCGGGCTCTGTCGGGCTCTGTTGGGCTCTACTGGGCCCTGTCGGGCTCTGTCGGGCTCTGTCGGGCCCTGTCGGGCTCTGTCGGGCCCTGTCGGGCTCTGTCGGGCTCTGTCGGGCCCTGTCGGGCCCTGTCGGGCTCTGTCGGGCTCTGTCGGGCTCTGTCGGGCTCTACTGGTCTCTGTCGGGCTCTGTCGGGCCCTGTCGGGCTCTGTCGGGCTCTGTCGGGCTCTACTGGGCTCTGTCGGGCTCTGTCGGGCTCTGTCGGGCTCTACTGGGCTAAACTGGGCCCTGTCGGGCTCTGTCGGGCCCTGTCGGGCCCTGTCGGGCTCTGTCGGGCTCTGTCGGGCTCTCTCGGGCTCTACTGGGCTCTGTCGGGCTCTATTGGGGTCTGTCGGGCCCTGTCGGGCTCTGTCGGGCTCTGTCGGGCCCTGTCGGGCCCTTGCGGGCTCTGTCGGGCTCTGTCGGGCCCTGTCGGGCTCTGTCGGGCTCTGTCGGGCTCTGTCGGGCTCTGTCGGGCTCTACTGGGCCCTGTCGGGCCCTGTCGGGCCCTCTCGGGCTCTGTCGGGCTCTGTCGGGCTCTGTCGGGCTCTACTGGGCTCTGTCGGGCTCTGTCGGGCCCTGTCGGGCTCTGTCGGGCTCTGTCGGGCGCTGTCGGGCTCTGTCGGGCCCTGTCGGGCTCTACTGGGCCCTGTCGGGCCCTGTCGGGCCCTGTCGGGCTCTGTCGGGCTCTGTCGGGCTCTGTCGTGCTCTACTGGGCTCTGTCGGGCCCTGTCGGGCCCTGTCGGGCTCTGTCGGGCTCTGTCGGGCTCTACTGGGCTCTGTCGGCCTCTATTGGGGTCTGTCGGGCCCTGTCGGGCTCTGTCGGGCTCTGTCGGGCCCTGTCGGGCCCTGTCGGGCCCTGTCGGGCTCTGTCGGGCTCTGTCGGGCTCTGTCGGGCTCTACTGGTCTCTGTCGGGCTCTGTCGGGCCCTGTCGGGCTCTGTCGGGCTCTGTCGGGCTCTACTGGGCTCTGTCGGGCTCTGTCGGGCTCTGTCGGGCTCTGTCGGGCTCTACTGGGCTAAACTGGGCCCTGTCGGGCTCTGTCGGGCCCTGTCGGGCCCTGTCGGGCTCTGTCGGGCTCTGTCGGGCTCTCTCGGGCTCTACTGGGCTCTGTCGGGCTCTATTGGGGTCTGTCGGGCCCTGTCGGGCTCTGTCGGGCTCTGTCGGGCCCTGTCGGGCCCTTGCGGGCTCTGTCGGGCTCTGTCGGGCCCTGTCGGGCTCTGTCGGGCTCTGTCGGGCTCTGTCGGGCTCTGTCGGGCTCTACTGGGCTCTGTCGGGCCCTGTCGGGCCCTGTCGGGCTCTGTCGGGCTCTGTCGGGCTCTGTCGGGCTCTGTCGTGCTCTACTGGGCTCTGTCGGGCCCTGTCGGGCCCTGTCGGGCTCTGTCGGGCTCTGTCGGGCTCTGTCGGGCTCTACTGGGCTCTGTCGGGCTCTATTGGGGTCTGTCGGGCCCTGTCGGGCTCTGTCGGGCTCTGTCGGGCCCTGTCGGGCCCTGTCGGGCTCTGTCGGGCTCTGTCGGGCTCTACTGGGCCCTGTCGGGCCCTGTCGGGCTCTGTCGGGCTCTGTCGAGCTCTACTGGGCTCTGTCGGGCACGGTCGGGCACTGTCGGGCTCTGTCGGGCCCTGTCGGGCTCTGTCGGGCTCTGTCGGGCTCTACTGGGCTCTGTCGGTCTCTGTCGGGCCCTGTCGGGCTCTGTCGGGCTCTGTCGGGCTCTGTCGGGCTCTGTCGGGCCCTGTCGGGCTCTACTGGGCCCTGTCGCGCCCTGTCGAGCTTTGTCGGGCTCTGTCGGGCTATGTCGGGCTCTGTCGGGCTCTACTGGGCCCTGTCGGGCTCTGTCGGGCTCTGTCGGGCCCTGTCGGGCTCTGTCGGGCCCTGTCGGGCCCTGTCGGGCCCTGTCGGGCTCTGTCGGGCCCTGTCGGGCTCTGTCGGTTTCTGTCGGGCTCTGTCGGGCTCTGTCAGGCTCTGTCGGGCCCTGTCGGGCCCTGTCGGGCTCTGTCAGGCTCTACTGGGCCCTGTCGGGCTCTGTCGGGCCCTGTCGGGCTCTGTCGGGCTCTGTCGGGCTCTACTGGGCTCTACTGTTCCCTGTCGGGCCCTGTTGGGCTCTGTCGGGCCCTGTCGGCCTCTGTCGGGCCCTGTCGGGCCCTGTCGGGCCCTGTCGGGCTCTGTCGGGCTCTACTGGGCTCTGTCGGGCTCTGTTGGGCTCTGTCGGGCTCTGTCGGGCCCTGTCGGGCTCTGTCAGGATCTGTCGGGCCCTGTCGGGCTCTGTCGGGCTCTTTCGGGCTCTGTCGGGCTCTGTCGGGCTCTACTGGGCTCTGTCGGGCTCTGTCGGGCTCTGTTGGGCTCTACTGGGCCCTGTCGGGCTCTGTCGGGCTCTGTCGGGCCCTGTCGGGCTCTGTCGGGCTCTGTCGGGCTCTGTCGGGCTCTACTGGGCCCTGTCGGGCCCTGTCGGGCCCTGTCGGGCTCTGTCGGGCTCTGTCGGGCTCTGTCGGGCTCTACTGGTCTCTGTCGGGCTCTGTCGGGCCCTGTCGGGCTCTGTCGGGCTCTGTCGGGCCCTGTCGGGCTCTGTCGGGCTCTACTGGGCTCTGTCGGGCTCTGTCGGGCTCTGTCGGGCTCTACTGGGCTAAACTGGGCCCTGTCGGGCTCTGTCGGGCCCTGTCGGGCCCTGTCGGGCTCTGTCGGGCTCTGTCGGGCTCTCTCGGGCTCTACTGGGCTCTGTCGGGCTCTATTGGGGTCTGTCGGGCCCTGTCGGGCTCTGTCGGGCTCTGTCGGGCCCTGTCGGGCCCTGTCGGGCTCTGTCGGGCTCTGTCGGGCTCTACTGGGCCCTGTCGGGCCCTGTCGGGCTCTGTCGGGCCCTGTCGGGCTCTGTCGGTTTCTGTCGGGCTCTGTCGGGCTCTGTCGGGCTCTGTCGGGCCCTGTCGGGCCCTGTCGGGCTCTGTCAGGCTCTACTGGGCCCTGTCGGGCTCTGTCGGGCCCTGTCGGGCTCTGTCGGGCTCTGTCGGGCTCTACTGGGCTCTACTGTTCCCTGTCGGGCCCTGTTGGGCTCTGTCGGGCCCTGTCGGCCTCTGTCGGGCCCTGTCGGGCCCTGTCGGGCCCTGTCGGGCTCTGTCGGGCTCTGTCGGGCTCTACTGGGCTCTGTCGGGCTCTGTTGGGCTCTGTCGGGCTCTGTCAGGCCCTGTCGGGCTCTGTCAGGATCTGTCGGGCCCTGTCGGGCTCTGTCGGGCTCTTTCGGGCTCTGTCGGGCTCTGTCGGGCTCTACTGGGCTCTGTCGGGCTCTGACGGGCTCTGTTGGGCTCTACTGGGCCCTGTCGGGCTCTGTCGGGCTCTGTCGGGCCCTGTCGGGCTCTGTCGGGCTCTGTCGGGCTCTGTCGGGCTCTACTGGGCCCTGTCGGGCCCTGTCGGGCCCTGTCGGGCTCTGTCGGGCTCTGTCGGGCTCTGTCGGGCTCTACTGGTCTCTGTCGGGCTCTGTCGGGCCCTGTCGGGCTCTGTCGGGCTCTGTCGGGCCCTGTCGGGCTCTGTCGGGCTCTACTGGGCTCTGTCGGGCTCTGTCGGGCTCTGTCGGGCTCTACTGGGCTAAACTGGGCCCTGTCGGGCTCTGTCGGGCCCTGTCGGGCCCTGTCGGGCTCTGTCGGGCTCTGTCGGGCTCTCTCGGGCTCTACTGGGCTCTGTCGGGCTCTATTGGGGTCTGTCGGGCCCTATCGGGCTCTGTCGGGCTCTGTCGGGCCCTGTCGGGCCCTGTCGGGCTCTGTCGGGCTCTGTCGGGCTCTACTGGGCCCTGTCGGGCCCTGTCGGGCCCTGTCGGGCTCTGTCGGGCTCTGTCGAGCTCTACTGGGCTCTGTCGGGCTCTGTCGGGCCCTGTCGGGCTCTGTCGGGCCCTGTCGAGCTCTGTCGGGCTCTGTCGGGCTCTGTCGGGCTCTACTGGGCTCTGTCGGGCTCTGTCGGGCCCTGTCGGGCTCTGTCGGGCTCTGTCGGGCTCTGTCGGGCTCTGTCGGGCCCTGTCGGGCTCTACTGGGCCCTGTCGGGCCCTGTCGGGCTTTGTCGGGCTCTGTCGGGCTCTGTCGGGCTCTGTCGGGCTCTACTGGGCCCTGTCGGGCTCTGTCGGGCTCTGTCGGGCCCTGTCGGGCTCTGTCGGGCCCTGTCGGGCTCTGTCGGGCTCTGTCGGGCCCTGTCGGGCCCTGTCGGGCTCTGTCGGGCTCTGTCGGGCTCTGTCGGGCTCTACTGGGCCCTGTCGGGCCCTGTCGGGCCCTGTCGCGCTCTGTCGGGCTCTACTGGGCCCTGTCGGGCTCTGTCGGGCCCTCTCGGGCCCTACTGGGCTCTGTCGGGCTCTGTCGGGCTCTACTGGGCTCTACTGTTCCCTGTCGGGCCCTGTCGGGCTCTGTCGGGCCCTGTCGGGCTCTGTCGGGCTCTGTCGGGCCCTGTCGGGCCCTGTCGGGCTCTGTCGGGCTCTGTCGGGCTCTGTCAGGCTCTACTGGGCTCTACTGTTCCCTGTCGGGCCCTGTCGGGCTCTGTCGGGCCCTGTCGGGCTCTGTCGGGCTCTGTCGGGCCCTGTCGGGCTCTGTCGGGCTCTACTGGGCTCTGTCGGGCTCTGTCAGGTTCTGTCGGGCTCTGTCGGGCTCTGTCGGGCCCTGTCGGGCCCTGTCGGGCTCTGTCGGGCTCTGTCGGGTTCTGTCGGGCTCTGTCGGGCCCTGTCGGGCTCTGTCGGGCTCTGTCGGGCTCTGTCGGGCTCTACTGGGTTCTACTGTTCCCTGTCGGGCCCTGTCGGGCTCTGTCGGGCTCTGTCGGGCTCTACTGGGCCCTGTCGGGCTCTGTCGGTTTCTGTCGGGCTCTGTCGAGCTCTGTCGGGCCCTGTCGGGCTCTGTCGGGCTCTGTCGGGCTCTGTCGGGCTCTACTGGGCCCTGTCGGGCCCTGTCGGGCCCTGTCGGGCTCTGTCGGGCTCTACTGGGCCCTGTCGGGCTCTGTCGGGCCCTGTCGGGCTCTGTCGGGCTCTGTCGGGCTCTACTGGGCTCTACTGTTCCCTGTCGGGCCCTGTCGGGCTCTGTCGGGCCCTGTCGGCCTCTGTCGGGCTCTGTTGGGCCCTGTCGGGCTCTGTCGGGCTCTGTCGAGCTCTGTCGGGCTCTGTCAGGCTCTACTGGGCCCTGTCGGGCTCTATCGGGCACTGTCGGGCTCTTTCGGGACCTGTCGGGCTCTGTCGGGCCCTGTCGGGCTCTGTCGGGCCCTGTCGGGCCCTGTCGGGCTTTGTCGGGCTCTGTCGAGCTCTGTCGGGCTCTGTGAGGCTCTACTGGGGCCTGTCGGGCTCTGTCGGGCTCTGTCGGGCCCTGTCGGGCTCTGTCGGGCTCTGTCGGGCTCTGTCCTGCTCTACTGGGCCCTGTCGGG
Source organism: Caloenas nicobarica (assembly GCF_036013445.1). NCBI lineage: Eukaryota > Metazoa > Chordata > Aves > Columbiformes > Columbidae > Caloenas > Caloenas nicobarica. The sequence goes on along the minus strand of NW_027017275.1, from coordinate 159,032 downwards.
CTCTGTCGGGCTCTGTCGGGCTCTGTCGGGCTCTACTGGGCTCTGTCGGGCTCTGTCGGGCCCTGTCGGACTCTGTCGGGCTCTGTCGGGCTCTGTCGGGCCCTGTCGGGCCCTGTCGAGCTCTGTAGGGCTCTGTCGGGCTCTGTCAGGCTCTACTGGGCTCTGTCGGGCTCTGTCGGGTTCTGTCGGGCTCTGTCGGGCCCTGTCGGGCCCTGTCGGGCTCTGTCGGGCTCTGTCGGGCTCTACTGGGCTCTGTCGGGCTCTATTGGGGTCTGTCGGGCCCTGTCGGGCTCTGTCGGGCTCTGTCGGGCCCTGTCGGGCCCTTGCGGGCTCTGTCGGGCTCTGTCGGGCCCTGTCGGGCTCTGTCGGGCTCTGTCGGGCTCTGTCGGGCTCTACTGGGCCCTGTCGGGCCCTGTCGGGCCCTCTCGGGCTCTGTCGGGCTCTGTCGGGCTCTGTCGGGCTCTACTGGGCTCTGTCGGGCTCTGTCGGGCCCTGTCGGGCTCTGTCGGGCTCTGTCGGGCTCTGTCGGGCCCTGTCGGGCTCTACTGGGCCCTGTCGGGCCCTGTCGGGCCCTGTCGGGCTCTGTCGGGCTCTGTCGGGCTCTGTCGTGCTCTACTGGGCTCTGTCGGGCCCTGTCGGGCCCTGTCGGGCTCTGTCGGGCTCTGTCGGGCTCTGTCGGGCTCTACTGGGCTCTGTCGGGCTCTATTGGGGTCTGTCGGGCCCTGTCGGGCTCTGTCGGGCTCTGTCGGGCCCTGTCGGGCCCTGTCGGGCTCTTTCGGGCTCTGTCGGGCTCTACTGGGCCCTGTCGGGCCCTGTCGGGCTCTGTCGGGCTCTGTCGAGCTCTACTGGGCTCTGTCGGGCACTGTCGGGCCCTGTCGGGCTCTGTCGGGCTCTGTCGGGCTCTGTCGGGCTCTGTCGGGCCCTGTCGGGCTCTACTGGGCCCTGTCGGGCCCTGTCGAGCTTTGTCGGGCTCTGTCGGGCTCTGTCGGGCTCTGTCGGGCTCTACTGGGCCCTGTCGGGCTCTGTCGGGCTCTGTCGGGCCCTGTCGGTCTCTGTCGGGCCCTGTCGGGCCCTGTCGGGCCCTGTCGGGCTCTGTCGGGCCCTGTCGGGCTCTGTCGGTTTCTGTCGGGCTCTGTCGGGCTCTGTCGGGCTCTGTCGGGCCCTGTCGGGCCCTGTCGGGCTCTGTCAGGCTCTACTGGGCCCTGTCGGGCTCTGTCGGGCCCTGTCGGGCTCTGTCGGGCTCTGTCGGGCTCTACTGGGCTCTACTGTTCCCTGTCGGGCCCTGTCGGGCTCTGTTGGGCTCTGTCGGGCTCTACTGGGCTCTGTCGGGCTCTGTTGGGCTCTGTCGGGCTCTGTCGGGCCCTGTCGGGCTCTGTCAGGATCTGTCGGGCCCTGTCGGGCTCTGTCGGGCTCTACTGGGCTCTGTCGGGCTCTGTCGGGCTCTGTTGGGCTCTACTGGGCCCTGTCGGGCTCTGTCGGGCTCTGTCGGGCCCTGTCGGGCTCTGTCGGGCTCTGTCGGGCTCTGTCGGGCTCTACTGGGCCCTGTCGGGCCCTGTCGGGCCCTGTCGGGCTCTGTCGGGCTCTGTCGGGCTCTGTCGGGCTCTACTGGTCTCTGTCGGGCTCTGTCGGGCCCTGTCGGGCTCTGTCGGGCTCTGTCGGGCCCTGTCGGGCTCTGTCGGGCTCTACTGGGCTCTGTCGGGCTCTGTCGGGCTCTGTCGGGCTCTACTGGTCTCTGTCAGGTTCTGTCGGGCTCTGTCGGGCCCTGTCGGGCCCTGTCGGGCCCTGTCGGGCTCTGTCGGGCTCTGTCGGGCTCTGTCGGGCTCTGTCGGGCCCTGTCGGGCTCTGTCGGGCTCTGTCGGGCTCTGTCGGGCTCTACTGGGTTCTACTGTTCCCTGTCGGGCCCTGTCGGGCTCTGTCGGGCTCTGTCGGGCTCTACTGGGCCCTGTCGGGCTCTGTCGGTTTCTGTCGGGCTCTGTCGAGCTCTGTCGGGCCCTGTCGGGCTCTGTCGGGCTCTGTCGGGCTCTGTCGGGCTCTGTCGGGCTCTACTGGGCCCTGTCGGGCCCTGTCGGGCCCTGTCGGGCTCTGTCGGGCTCTACTGGGCCCTGTCGGGCTCTGTCGGGCCCTGTCGGGCTCTGTCGGGCTCTGTCGGGCTCTACTGGGCTCTACTGTTCCCTGTCGGGCCCTGTCGGGCTCTGTCGGGCCCTGTCGGCCTCTGTCGGGCTCTGTTGGGCCCTGTCGGGCTCTGTCGGGCTCTGTCGAGCTCTGTCGGGCTCTGTCAGGCTCTACTGGGCCCTGTCGGGCTCTATCGGGCACTGTCGGGCTCTTTCGGGACCTGTCGGGCTCTGTCGGGCCCTGTCGGGCTCTGTCGGGCCCTGTCGGGCCCTGTCGGGCTTTGTCGGGCTCTGTCGAGCTCTGTCGGGCTCTGTGAGGCTCTACTGGGGCCTGTCGGCCTCTGTCGGGCTCTGTCGGGCCCTGTCGGGCTCTGTCGGGCTCTGTCGGGCTCTGTCCTGCTCTACTGGGCCCTGTCGGGCTCTGTCGGGCTCTGTCGGGCTCTGTCGGGCTCTACTGGGCTCTGTCGGGCTCTGTCGGGCCCTGTCGGACTCTGTCGGGCTCTGTCGGGCTCTGTCGGGCCCTGTCGGGCCCTGTCGAGCTCTGTAGGGCTCTGTCGGGCTCTGTCAGGCTCTACTGGGCTCTGTCGGGCTCTGTCGGGTTCTGTCGGGCTCTGTCGGGCCCTGTCGGGCCCTGTCGGGCTCTGTCGGGCTCTGTCGGGCTCTCTCGGGCTCTACTGGGCTCTGTCGGGCTCTATTGGGGTCTGTCGGGCCCTGTCGGGCTCTGTCGGGCTCTGTCGGGCCCTGTCGGGCCCTTGCGGGCTCTGTCGGGCCCTGTCGGGCTCTGTCGGGCTCTGTCGGGCTCTGTCGGGCTCTGTCGGGCTCTACTGGGCCCTGTCGGGCCCTGTCGGGCCCTCTCGGGCTCTGTCGGGCTCTGTCGGGCTCTGTCGGGCTCTACTGGGCTCTGTCGGGCTCTGTCGGGCCCTGTCGGGCTCTGTCGGGCTCTGTCGGGCTCTGTCGGGCCCTGTCGGGCTCTACTGGGCCCTGTCGGGCCCTGTCGGGCTCTGTCGGGCCCTGTCGGGCTCTGTCGGGCTCTGTCGGGCTCTGTCGGGCTCTACTGGGCTCTGTCGGGCTCTATTGGGGTCTGTCGGGCCCTGTCGGGCTCTGTCGGGCTCTGTCGGGCCCTGTCGGGCCCTGTCGGGCTCTTTCGGGCTCTGTCGGGCTCTACTGGGCCCTGTCGGGCCCTGTCGGGCTCTGTCGGGCTCTGTCGAGCTCTACTGGGCTCTGTCGGGCACTGTCGGGCCCTGTCGGGCTCTGTCGGGCTCTGTCGGGCTCTGTCGGGCTCTGTCGGGCCCTGTCGGGCTCTACTGGGCCCTGTCGGGCCCTGTCGAGCTTTGTCGGGCTCTGTCGGGCTCTGTCGGGCTCTGTCGGGCTCTACTGGGCCCTGTCGGGCTCTGTCGGGCTCTGTCGGGCCCTGTCGGTCTCTGTCGGGCCCTGTCGGGCCCTGTCGGGCCCTGTCGGGCTCTGTCGGGCCCTGTCGGGCTCTGTCGGTTTCTGTCGGGCTCTGTCGGGCTCTGTCGGGCTCTGTCGGGCCCTGTCGGGCCCTGTCGGGCTCTGTCAGGCTCTACTGGGCCCTGTCGGGCTCTGTCGGGCCCTGTCGGGCTCTGTCGGGCTCTGTCGGGCTCTACTGGGCTCTACTGTTCCCTGTCGGGCCCTGTCGGGCTCTGTCGGGCTCTGTCGGGCTCTACTGGGCTCTGTCGGGCTCTGTTGGGCTCTGTCGGGCTCTGTCGGGCCCTGTCGGGCTCTGTCAGGATCTGTCGGGCCCTGTCGGGCTCTGTCGGGCTCTACTGGGCTCTGTCGGGCTCTGTCGGGCTCTGTTGGGCTCTACTGGGCCCTGTCGGGCTCTGTCGGGCTCTGTCGGGCTCTGTCGGGCCCTGTCGGGCTCTGTCGGGCTCTGTCGGGCTCTGTCGGGCTCTACTGGGCCCTGTCGGGCCCTGTCGGGCCCTGTCGGGCTCTGTCGGGCTCTGTCGGGCTCTGTCGGGCTCTACTGGTCTCTGTCGGGCTCTGTCGGGCCCTGTCGGGCTCTGTCGGGCTCTGTCGGGCCCTGTCGGGCTCTGTCGGGCTCTACTGGGCTCTGTCGGGCTCTGTCGGGCTCTGTCGGGCTCTACTGGGCTAAACTGGGCCCTGTCGGGCTCTGTCGGGCCCTGTCGGGCCCTGTCGGGCTCTGTCGGGCTCTGTCGGGCTCTCTCGGGCTCTACTGGGCTCTGTCGGGCTCTATTGGGGTCTGTCGGGCCCTGTCGGGCTCTGTCGGGCTCTGTCGGGCCCTGTCGGGCCCTGTCGGGCTCTGTCGGGCTCTGTCGGGCTCTACTGGGCCCTGTCGGGCCCTGTCGGGCCCTGTCGGGCTCTGTCGGGCTCTGTCGAGCTCTACTGGGCTCTGTCGGGCTCTGTCGGGCCCTGTCGGGCTCTGTCGGGCTCTGTCGGGCCCTGTCGGGCCCTGTCGGGCTCTGTCGGGCTCTGTCGGGCTCTACTGGGCCCTGTCGGGCCCTGTCGGGCCCTGTCGGGCTCTGTCGGGCTCTGTCGAGCTCTACTGGGCTCTGTCGGGCTCTGTCGGGCCCTGTCGGGCTCTGTCGGGCCCTGTCGAGCTCTGTCGGGCTCTGTCGGGCTCTGTCGGGCTCTACTGGGCTCTGTCGGGCTCTGTCGGGCCCTGTCGGGCTCTGTCGGGCTCTGTCGGGCTCTGTCGGGCTCTGTCGGGCCCTGTCGGGCTCTACTGGGCCCTGTCGGGCCCTGTCGGGCTTTGTCGGGCACTGTCGGGCTCTGTCGGGCTCTGTCGGGCTCTACTGGGCCCTGTCGGGCTCTGTCGGGCTCTGTCGGGCCCTGTCGGGCTCTGTCGGGCCCTGTCGGGCTCTGTCGGGCTCTGTCGGGCCCTGTCGGGCCCTGTCGGGCTCTGTCGGGCTCTGTCGAGCTCTGTCGGGCTCTACTGGGCCCTATCGGGCCCTGTCGGGCCCTGTCGGGCTCTGTCGGGCTCTACTGGGCCCTGTCGGGCTCTGTCGGGCCCTCTCGGGCTCTACTGGGCTCTGTCGGGCTCTGTCGGGCTCTACTGGGCTCTACTGTTCCCTGTCGGGCCCTGTCGGGCTCTGTCGGGCCCTGTCGGGCTCTGTCGGGCTCTGTCGGGCCCTGTCGGGCCCTGTCGGGCTCTGTCGGGCTCTGTCGGGCTCTGTCAGGCTCTACTGGGCTCTACTGTTCCCTGTCGGGCCCTGTCGGGCTCTGTCGGGCCCTGTCGGGCTCTGTCGGGCTCTGTCGGGCCCTGTCGGGCCCTGTCGGGCTCTGTCGGGCCCTGTCGGGCTCTGTCGGGCTCTACTGGGCTCTGTCGGGCTCTGTCAGGTTCTGTCGGGCTCTGTCGGGCTCTGTCGGGCCCTGTCGGGCCCTGTCGGTCTCTGTCGGGCTCTGTCGGGTTCTGTCGGGCTCTGTCGGGCCCTGTCGGGCTCTGTCGGGCTCTGTCGGGCTCTGTCGGGCTCTACTGGGTTCTACTGTTCCCTGTCGGGCCCTGTCGGGCTCTGTCGGGCTCTGTCGGGCTCTACTGGGCCCTGTCGGGCTCTGTCGGTTTCTGTCGGGCTCTGTCGAGCTCTGTCGGGCCCTGTCGGGCTCTGTCGGGCTCTGTCGGGCTCTGTCGGGCTCTACTGGGCCCTGTCGGGCCCTGTCGGGCCCTGTCGGGCTCTGTCGGGCTCTACTGGGCCCTGTCGGGCTCTGTCGGGCCCTGTCGGGCTCTGTCGGGCTCTGTCGGGCTCTACTGGGCTCTACTGTTCCCTGTCGGGCCCTGTCGGGCTCTGTCGGGCCCTGTCGGCCTCTGTCGGGCTCTGTTGGGCCCTGTCGGGCTCTGTCGGGCTCTGTCGAGCTCTGTCGGGCTCTGTCAGGCTCTACTGGGCCCTGTCGGGCTCTATCGGGCACTGTCGGGCTCTTTCGGGACCTGTCGGGCTCTGTCGGGCCCTGTCGGGCTCTGTCGGGCCCTGTCGGGCCCTGTCGGGCTTTGTCGGGCTCTGTCGAGCTCTGTCGGGCTCTGTGAGGCTCTATTGGGGCCTGTCGGGCTCTGTCGGGCTCTGTCGGGCCCTGTCGGGCTCTGTCGGGCTCTGTCGGGCTCTGTCCTGCTCTACTGGGCCCTGTCGGGCTCTGTCGGGCTCTGTCGGGCTCTGTCGGGCTCTACTGGGCTCTGTCGGGCTCTGTCGGGCCCTGTCGGGCTCTGTCGGGCTCTGTCGGGCTCTGTCGGGCCCTGTCGGGCCCTGTCGAGCTCTGTAGGGCTCTGTCGGGCTCTGTCAGGCTCTACTGGGCTCTGTCGGGCTCTGTCGGGTTCTGTCGGGCTCTGTCGGGCTCTGTCGGGCCCTGTCGGGCCCTGTCGGGCTCTGTCGGGCCCTGTCGGGCTCTGTCGGTCTCTGTCGGGCTCTGTCGGGCTCTACTGGGCTCTGTCGGGTTCTACTGGGCTCTACTGGGCCCTGTCGGGCTCTGTCGGGCTCTGTCGGGCTCTGTCGGGCTCTGTCGGGCTCTACTGTGCTCTGTCGGGCTCGGTCGGGCCCTGTCGGGCTCTGTCGGGCTCTGTCGGGCTCTGTCGGGCTCTACTGGTCTCTGACGGGTTCTGTCGGGCCCTGTCGGGCCCTGTCGGGCTCTGTCGGGCTCTGTCGGGCTCTGTCGGGCCCTGTCGGGCTCTACTGGGCCCTGTCGGGCCCTGTCGGGCTCTGTCGGGCTCTGTCGAGCTCGACTGGGCTCTGTCAGGCTCTGTCGGGCCCTGTCGGGCTCTGTCGGGCTCTGTCGGGCTCTGTCGGGCTCTACTGGGCCCTGTCGGGCTCTGTCGGGCTCTGTTGGGCTCTGTCGGGCCCTGTCCGGCTCTGTCGGGCTCTGTCGGGCTCTGTCGGGCCCTGTCGGGCTCTGTCGGGCCCTGTCGGGCCCTGTCGGGCTTTGTCGGGCTCTGTCGGGCTCTGTCGGGCTCTACTGGGCCCTGTCGGGCTCTGTCGGGCTCTGTCGGGCCCTGTAGGGCTCTGTCGGGCTCTGTCGGGCCCTGTCGGGCTCTACTGGGCTCTGTCGGGCTCTACTGGGCCCTGTCGGGCTCTGTCGGGCTCTGTCGGGCTCTACTGGGCTCTGTCGGGCTCTACTGGGCCCTGTCGGGCCCTGTCGGGCTCTGTCGGGCTCTACTGGGCCCTGTCGGGCTCTGTCGGGCCCTGTCGGGCTCTGTCAGGCTCTGTCGGGCTCTGTCGGGCTCTACTGGGCTCTACTGTTCCCTGTCGGGCCCTGTCGGGCTCTGTCGGGCTCTGTCGGGTTCTGTCGGGCTCTGTCGGGCCCTGTCGGGCTCTGTCGGGCTCTGTCGGGCTCTGTCGGGCTCTACTGGGCTCTCTTGTTCCCTGTCGGGCCCTGTCGGGCTCTGTCGGGCTCTACTGGGCTCTGTCGGGCTCTGTCGGGCCCTGTCGGGCTCTGTCGGGCCCTGTCGGGCTCTGTCGGGCTCTATCGGGCTCTGTCGGGCTCTACTGGGCCCTGTCGGGCTCTGTCGGGCTCTGTTGGGCTCTGTCGGGCCCTGTCCGGCTCTGTCGGGCTCTGTCGGGCTCTGTCGGGCCCTGTCGGGCTCTGTCGGGCCCTGTCGGGCCCTGTCGGGCTTTGTCGGGCTCTGTCGGGCTCTGTCGGGCTCTGTCGGTCTCTACTGGGCCCTGTCGGGCTCTGTCGGGCTCTGTCGGGCCCTGTCGGGCTCTGTCGGGCTCTGTCGGGCCCTGTCGGGCTCTGTCGGGCCCTGTCAGGCCCTGTCGGGCTCTGTCGGGCTCTGTCGGGCTCTACTGGGCTCTGTCGGGCTCTACTGGGCCCTGTCGGGCCCTGTCGGGCCCTGTCGGGCTCTGTCGGGCTCTACTGGGCCCTGTCGGGCTCTGTCGGGCCCTGTCGGGCTCTGTCGGGCTCTGTCGGGCTCTGTCGGGCTCTACTGGGCTCTACTGTTCCCTGTCGGGCCCTGTCGGGCTCTGTCGGGCCCTGTCGGGCTCTGTCGGGCTCTGTCGGGCCCTGTCGGGCCCTGTCGGGCTCTGTCGGGCTCTGTCGGGCTCTACTGGGCTCTGTCGGGCTCTGTCGGGTTCTGTCGGGCTCTGTCGGGCTCTGTCGGGCCGTGTCGGGCCCTGTTGGGCTCTGTCGGGCTCTGTCGGGTTCTGTCGGGCTCTGTCGGGCCCTGTCGGGCTCTGTAGGGCTCTGTCGTTCTCTGTCGGGCTCTACTGGGCTCTACTGTTCCCTGTCGGGCCCTGTCGGGCTCTGTCGGGCTCTGTCGGGCTCTGTCGGGCTCTACTGGGCCCTGTCGGGCTCTGTCGGGCTCTGTCGGGCCCTGTCGGGCCCTGTCGGGCTCTGTCGGGTTCTGTCGGGCTCTGTCGGGCCCTGTCGGGCTCTGTCGGGCTCTGTCGGGCTCTGTCGGGCCCTGTCGGGCTCTGTTGGGCTCTACTGGGCCCTGTCGGGCCCTGTCGGGCCCTGTCGGGCTCTGTCGGGCCCTTTCGGGCCCTGTCGGGCTCTGTCGGGCTCTGTCGAGCTCTATTGGGCTCTGTCGGGCTCTGTCGGGCCCTGTCGGGCTCTGTCGGGCTCTGTTGGGCTCTGTCGGGCTCTGTCGGGCTCTGTCGGGCTCTACTGGGCCCTGTCGGGCTCTGTCGGGCTCTGTTGGGCTCTGTCGGGCCCTGTCCGGCTCTGTCGGGCTCTGTCGGGCTCTGTCGGTCCCTGTCGGGCTCTGTCGGGCCCTGTCGGGCCCTGTCGGGCTTTGTCGGGCTCTGTCGGGCTCTGTCGGGCTCTGTCGGGCTCTACTGGGCCCTGTCGGGCTCTGTCGGGCCCTGTCGGGCTCTGTCGGGCTCTGTCGGGCCCTGTCGGGCTCTGTCGGGCTCTGTTGGGCTCTGTCGGGCTCTGTCGGGCTCTACTGGGCTAAACTGGGCCCTGTCGGGCTCTGTCGGGCTCTGTCGGGCTCTGTCGGGCTCTACTGGGCCCTGTCGGGCCCTGTCGGGCTCTGTCGGGCTCTGTCGGGCTCTGTCGGGCTCTACTGGGCCCTGTCGGGCCCTGTCGGGCCCTGTCGGGCTCTGTCGGGCTCTACTGGGCCCTGTCGGGCCCTGTCGGGCCCTGTCGGGCTCTGTCGGGCTCTGTCGGGCTCTACTGGGCTCTGTCGGGCTCTGTCGGGCTCTGTCGGGCTCTACTGGGCTCTGTCGGGCTCTGTCGGGCCCTGTCGGGCCCTTGCGGGCTCTGTCGGGCTCTGTCGGGCTCTGTCGGGCCCTGTCGGGCCCTGTCGGGCTCTGTCGGGCTCTGTCGGGCTCTACTGGGCCATGTCGGGCCCTGTCGGGCCCTGTCGGGCTCTGTCGGGCTCTACTGGGCCCTGTCGGGCTCTGTCGGGCCCTCTCGGGCTCTACTGGGCTCTGTCGGGCTCTGTCGGGCTCTACTGGGCTCTACTGTTCCCTGTCGGGCCCTGTCGGGCTCTGTCGGGCCCTGTCGGGCCCTGTCGGGCTCTGTCGGGCTCTGTCGGGCTCTGTCGGGCTCTACTGGGCTCTGTCGGGCTCTGTCAGGTTCTGTCGGGCTCTGTCGGGCTCTGTCGGGCCCTGTCGGGCTCTGTCGGGCTCTGTCGGGCTCTGTCGGGTTCTGTCGGGCTCTGTCGGGCCCTGTCGGGCTCTGTCGGGCTCTGTCGGGCTCTGTCGGGCTCTACTGGGTTCTACTGTTCCCTGTCGGGCCCTGTCGGGCTCTGTCGGGCTCTGTCGGGCTCTACTGGGCCCTGTCGGGCTCTGTCGGTTTCTGTCGGGCTCTGTCGAGCTCTGTCGGGCCCTGTCGGGCTCTGTCGGGCTCTGTCGGGCTCTGTCGGGCTCCACTGGGCCCTGTCGGGCCCTGTCGGGCCCTGTCGGGCTCTGTCGGGCTCTACTGGGCCCTGTCGGGCTCTGTCGGGCCCTGTCGGGCTCTGTCGGGCTCTGTCGGGCTCTACTGGGCTCTACTGTTCCCTGTCGGGCCCTGTCGGGCTCTGTCGGGCCCTGTCGGGCCCTGTCGGGCTCTGTCGGACTCTGTCGGGCTCTGTCGGGCTCTGTCGGGCTCTGTCGGGCTCTACTGGGCTCTGTCGGGCTCTGTCGGGCCCTGTCGGGCTCTGTCGGGCCCTGTCGAGCTCTGTCGGGCTCTGTCGGGCTCTGTCGGGCTCTACTGGGCTCTGTCGGGCTCTGTCGGGCCCTGTCGGGCTCTGTCGGGCTCTGTCGGGCTCTGTCGGGTTCTGTCGGGCCCTGTCGGGCTCTACTGGGCCCTGTCGGGCCCTGTCGGGCTTTGTCGGGCACTGTCGGGCTCTGTCGGGCTCTGTCGGGCTCTACTGGGCCCTGTCGGGCTCTGTCGGGCTCTGTCGGGCCCTGTCGGGCTCTGTCGGGCCCTGTCGGGCTCTGTCGGGCTCTGTCGGGCCCTGTCGTGCCCTGTCGGGCTCTGTCGGGCTCTGTCGAGCTCTGTCGGGCTCTACTGGGCCCTATCGGGCCCTGTCGGGCCCTGTCGGGCTCTGTCGGGCTCTACTGGGCCCTGTCGGGCTCTGTCGGGCCCTCTCGGGCTCTACTGGGCTCTGTCGGGCTCTGTCGGGCTCTACTGGGCTCTACTGTTCCCTGTCGGGCCCTGTCGGGCTCTGTCGGGCCCTGTCGGGCTCTGTCGGGCTCTGTCGGGCCCTGTCGGGCCCTGTCGGGCTCTGTCGGGCTCTGTCGGGCTCTGTCAGGCTCTACTGGGCTCTACTGTTCCCTGTCGGGCCCTGTCGGGCTCTGTCGGGCCCTGTCGGGCTCTGTCGGGCTCTGTCGGGCCCTGTCGGGCCCTGTCGGGCTCTGTCGGGCCCTGTCGGGCTCTGTCGGGCTCTACTGGGCTCTGTCGGGCTCTGTCAGGTTCTGTCGGGCTCTGTCGGGCCCTGTCGGGCCCTGTCGGGCCCTGTCGGTCTCTGTCGGGCTCTGTCGGGTTCTGTCGGGCTCTGTCGGGCCCTGTCGGGCTCTGTCGGGCTCTGTCGGGCTCTGTCGGGCTCTACTGGGTTCTACTGTTCCCTGTCGGGCCCTGTCGGGCTCTGTCGGGCTCTGTCGGGCTCTACTGGGCCCTGTCGGGCTCTGTCGGTTTCTGTCGGGCTCTGTCGAGCTCTGTCGGGCCCTGTCGGGCTCTGTCGGGCTCTGTCGGGCTCTGTCGGGCTCTACTGGGCCCTGTCGGGCCCTGTCGGGCCCTGTCGGGCTCTGTCGGGCTCTACTGGGCCCTGTCGGGCTCTGTCGGGCCCTGTCGGGCTCTGTCGGGCTCTGTCGGGCTCTACTGGGCTCTACTGTTCCCTGTCGGGCCCTGTCGGGCTCTGTCGGGCCCTGTCGGCCTCTGTCGGGCTCTGTTGGGCCCTGTCGGGCTCTGTCGGGCTCTGTCGAGCTCTGTCGGGCTCTGTCAGGCTCTACTGGGCCCTGTCGGGCTCTATCGGGCACTGTCGGGCTCTTTCGGGACCTGTCGGGCTCTGTCGGGCCCTGTCGGGCTCTGTCGGGCCCTGTCGGGCCCTGTCGGGCTTTGTCGGGCTCTGTCGAGCTCTGTCGGGCTCTGTGAGGCTCTATTGGGGCCTGTCGGGCTCTGTCGGGCTCTGTCGGGCCCTGTCGGGCTCTGTCGGGCTCTGTCGGGCTCTGTCCTGCTCTACTGGGCCCTGTCGGGCTCTGTCGGGCTCTGTCGGGCTCTGTCGGGCTCTACTGGGCTCTGTCGGGCTCTGTCGGGCCCTGTCGGGCTCTGTCGGGCTCTGTCGGGCTCTGTCGGGCCCTGTCGGGCCCTGTCGAGCTCTGTAGGGCTCTGTCGGGCTCTGTCAGGCTCTACTGGGCTCTGTCGGGCTCTGTCGGGTTCTGTCGGGCTCTGTCGGGCTCTGTCGGGCCCTGTCGGGCCCTGTCGGGCTCTGTCGGGCCCTGTCGGGCTCTGTCGGTCTCTGTCGGGCTCTGTCGGGCTCTACTGGGCTCTGTCGGGTTCTACTGGGCTCTACTGGGCCCTGTCGGGCTCTGTCGGGCTCTGTCGGGCTCTGTCGGGCTCTGTCGGGCTCTACTGTGCTCTGTCGGGCTCGGTCGGGCCCTGTCGGGCTCTGTCGGGCTCTGTCGGGCTCTGTCGGGCTCTACTGGTCTCTGACGGGTTCTGTCGGGCCCTGTCGGGCCCTGTCGGGCTCTGTCGGGCTCTGTCGGGCTCTGTCGGGCCCTGTCGGGCTCTACTGGGCCCTGTCGGGCCCTGTCGGGCTCTGTCGGGCTCTGTCGAGCTCGACTGGGCTCTGTCAGGCTCTGTCGGGCCCTGTCGGGCTCTGTCGGGCCCTGTCGGGCTCTGTCGGGCTCTGTCGGGCTCTGTCGGGCTCTACTGGGCCCTGTCGGGCTCTGTCGGGCTCTGTTGGGCTCTGTCGGGCCCTGTCCGGCTCTGTCGGGCTCTGTCGGGCTCTGTCGGGCCCTGTCGGGCTCTGTCGGGCCCTGTCGGGCCCTGTCGGGCTTTGTCGGGCTCTGTCGGGCTCTGTCGGGCTCTACTGGGCCCTGTCGGGCTCTGTCGGGCTCTGTCGGGCCCTGTAGGGCTCTGTCGGGCTCTGTCGGGCCCTGTCGGGCTCTACTGGGCTCTGTCGGGCTCTACTGGGCCCTGTCGGGCTCTGTCGGGCTCTGTCGGGCTCTACTGGGCTCTGTCGGGCTCTACTGGGCCCTGTCGGGCCCTGTCGGGCCCTGTCGGGCTCTGTCGGGCTCTACTGGGCCCTGTCGGGCTCTGTCGGGCCCTGTCGGGCTCTGTCAGGCTCTGTCGGGCTCTGTCGGGCTCTACTGGGCTCTACTGTTCCCTGTCGGGCCCTGTCGGGCTCTGTCGGGCTCTGTCGGGCCCTGTCGGGCCCTGTCGGGCTCTGTCGGGCTCTGTCGGGCTCTGTCGGGCTCTACTGGGCTCTGTCGGGCTCTGTCGGGTTCTGTCGGGCTCTGTCGGGCTCTGTCGGGCTCTGTCGGGCCCTGTCGGGCTCTGTCGGGCTCTGTCGGGTTCTGTCGGGCTCTGTCGGGCCCTGTCGGGCTCTGTCGGGCTCTGTCGGGCTCTGTCGGGCTCTACTGGGCTCTCTTGTTCCCTGTCGGGCCCTGTCGGGCTCTGTCGGGCTCTACTGGGCTCTGTCGGGCTCTGTCGGGCCCTGTCGGGCTCTGTCGGGCCCTGTCGGGCTCTGTCGGGCTCTATCGGGCTCTGTCGGGCTCTACTGGGCCCTGTCGGGCTCTGTCGGGCTCTGTTGGGCTCTGTCGGGCCCTGTCCGGCTCTGTCGGGCTCTGTCGGGCTCTGTCGGTCCCTGTCGGGCTCTGTCGGGCCCTGTCGGGCCCTGTCGGGCTTTGTCGGGCTCTGTCGGGCTCTGTCGGGCTCTGTCGGGCTCTACTGGGCCCTGTCGGGCTCTGTCGGGCTCTGTCGGGCCCTGTCGGGCTCTGTCGGGCTCTGTCGGGCCCTGTCGGGCTCTGTCGGGCCCTGTCAGGCCCTGTCGGGCTCTGTCGGGCTCTGTCGGGCTCTACTGGGCTCTGTCGGGCTCTACTGGGCCCTGTCGGGCCCTGTCGGGCCCTGTCGGGCTCTGTCGGGCTCTACTGGGCCCTGTCGGGCTCTGTCGGGCCCTGTCGGGCTCTGTCGGGCTCTGTCGGGCTCTGTCGGGCTCTACTGGGCTCTACTGTTCCCTGTCGGGCCCTGTCGGGCTCTGTCGGGCCCTGTCGGGCTCTGTCGGGCTCTGTCGGGCCCTGTCGGGCCCTGTCGGGCTCTGTCGGGCTCTGTCGGGCTCTGTCGGGCTCTACTGGGCTCTGTCGGGCTCTGTCGGGTTCTGTCGGGCTCTGTCGGGCTCTGTCGGGCCGTGTCGGGCCCTGTTGGGCTCTGTCGGGCTCTGTCGGGTTCTGTCGGGCTCTGTCGGGCCCTGTCGGGCTCTGTCGGGCTCTGTCGTTCTCTGTCGGGCTCTACTGGGCTCTACTGTTCCCTGTCGGGCCCTGTCGGGCTCTGTCGGGCTCTGTCGGGCTCTGTCGGGCTCTACTGGGCCCTGTCGGGCTCTGTCGGGTTCTGTCGGGCTCTGTCGGGCCCTGTCGGGCTCTGTCGGGCTCTGTCGGGCTCTGTCGGGCCCTGTCGGGCTCTGTTGGGCTCTACTGGGCCCTGTCGGGCCCTGTCGGGCCCTGTCGGGCTCTGTCGGGCCCTGTCGGGCCCTGTCGGGCTCTGTCGGGCTCTGTCGGGCTCTGTCGGGCTCTACTGGGCTCTGTCGGGCTCTGTCAGGTTCTGTCGGGCTCTGTCGGGCTCTGTCGGGCCCTGTCGGGCTCTGTCGGGCTCTGTCGGGCTCTGTCGGGTTCTGTCGGGCTCTGTCGGGCCCTGTCGGGCTCTGTCGGGCTCTGTCGGGCTCTGTCGGGCTCTACTGGGTTCTACTGTTCCCTGTCGGGCCCTGTCGGGCTCTGTCGGGCTCTGTCGGGCTCTACTGGGCCCTGTCGGGCTCTGTCGGTTTCTGTCGGGCTCTGTCGAGCTCTGTCGGGCCCTGTCGGGCTCTGTCGGGCTCTGTCGGGCTCTGTCGGGCTCTACTGGGCCCTGTCGGGCCCTGTCGGGCCCTGTCGGGCTCTGTCGGGCTCTACTGGGCCCTGTCGGGCTCTGTCGGGCCCTGTCGGGCTCTGTCGGGCTCTGTCGGGCTCTACTGGGCTCTACTGTTCCCTGTCGGGCCCTGTCGGGCTCTGTCGGGCCCTGTCGGGCTCTGTCGGGCCCTGTCGGGCCCTGTCGGGCTCTGTCGGACTCTGTCGGGCTCTGTCGGGCTCTACTGGGCTCTGTCGGGCTCTGTCGGGTTCTGTCGGGCTCTGTCGGGCTCTGTCGGGCCGTGTCGGGCCCTGTTGGGCTCTGTCGGGCTCTGTCGGGTTCTGTCGGGCTCTGTCGGGCCCTGTCGGGCTCTGTCGGGCTCCGTCGTTCTCTGTCGGGCTCTACTGGGCTCTACTGTTCCCTGTCGGGCCCTGTCGGGCTCTGTCGGGCTCTGTCGGGCTCTGTCGGGCTCTACTGGGCCCTGTCGGGCTCTGTCGGGCTCTGTCGGGCCCTGTCGGGCCCTGTCGGGCTCTGTCGGGCCCTGTCGGGCCCTGTCGGGCTCTGTCGGGCTCTGTCGGGCTCTGTCGGGCGCTGTCGGGCTCTGTTGGTCTCTACTGGGCCCTGTCGGGCCCTGTCGGGCCCTGTCGGGCTCTGTCGGGCCCTTTCGGGCCCTGTCGGGCTCTGTCGGGCCCTGTCGGGCTCTGTCGGGCTCTGTTGGGCTCTGTCGGGCTCTGTCGGGCTCTGTCGGGCTCTACTGGGCCCTGTCGGGCTCTGTCGGGCTCTGTTGGGCTCTGTCGGGCCCTGTCCGGCTCTGTCGGGCTCTGTCGGGCTCTGTCGGTCCCTGTCGGGCTCTGTCGGGCCCTGTCGGGCCCTGTCGGGCTTTGTCGGGCTCTGTCGGGCTCTGTCGGGCTCTGTCGGGCTCTACTGGGCCCTGTTGGGCCCTGTCGGGCTCTGTCGGGCTCTGTCGGGCCCTGTCGGGCTCTGTCGGGCTCTGTTGGGCTCTGTCGGGCTCTGTCGGGCTCTACTGGGCTAAACTGGGCCCTGTCGGGCTCTGTCGGGCTCTGTCGGGCTCTGTCGGGCTCTACTGGGCCCTGTCAGGCCCTGTCGGGCTCTGTCGGGCTCTGTCGGGCTCTGTCGGGCTCTACTGGGCCCTGTCGGGCCCTGTCGGGCCCTGTCGGGCTCTGTCGGGCTCTACTGGGCCCTGTCGGGCCCTGTCGGGCCCTGTCGGGCTCTGTCGGGCTCTGTCGGGCTCTACTGGGCTCTGTCGGGCTCTGTCGGGCTCTGTCGGGCTCTACTGGGCTCTGTCGGGCTCTGTCGGGCCCTGTCGGGCTCTGTCGGGCCCTGTCGGGCCCTGTCGGGCTCTGTCGGGCTCTGTCGGGCTCTGTCGGGCTCTACTGGGCCATGTCGGGCCCTGTCGGGCCCTGTCGGGCTCTGTCGGGCTCTACTGGGCCCTGTCGGGCTCTGTCGGGCCCTCTCGGGCTCTACTGGGCTCTGTCGGGCTCTGTCGGGCTCTACTGGGCTCTACTGTTCCCTGTCGGGCCCTGTCGGGCTCTGTCGGGCCCTGTCGGGCTCTGTCGGGCTCTGTCGGGCCCTGTCGGGCCCTGTCGGGCTCTGTCGGGCTCTGTCGGGCTCTGTCGGGCTCTACTGGGCTCTGTCGGGCTCTGTCAGGTTCTGTCGGGCTCTGTCGGGCTCTGTCGGGCCCTGTCGGGCCCTGTCGGGCTCTGTCGGGCTCTGTCGGGCTCTGTCGGGCTCTGTCGGGCTCTGTCGGGCTCTGTCGGGCTCTGTCGGGCTCTACTGGGTTCTACTGTTCCCTGTCGGGCCCTGTCGGGCTCTGTCGGGCTCTGTCGGGCTCTGTCGGGCTCTGTCAGGCTCTACTGGGCTCTACTGTTCCCTGTCGGGCCCTGTCGGGCTCTGTCGGGCCCTGTCGGGCTCTGTCGGGCTCTGTCGGGCCCTGTCGGGCCCTGTCGGGCTCTGTCGGGCCCTGTCGGGCTCTGTCGGGCCCTGTCGGGCTCTGTCGGGCTCTGTCAGGTTCTGTCGGGCTCTGTCGGGCTCTGTCGGGCCCTGTCGGGCCCTGTCGGGCTCTGTCGGGCTCTGTCGGGTTCTGTCGGGCTCTGTCGGGCCCTGTCGGGCTCTGTCGGGCTCTGTCGGGCTCTGTCGGGCTCTACTGGGTTCTACTGTTCCCTGTCGGGCCCTGTCGGGCTCTGTCGGGCTCTGTCGGGCTCTACTGGGCCCTGTCGGGCTCTGTCGGTTTCTGTCGGGCTCTGTCGAGCTCTGTCGGGCCCTGTCGGGCTCTGTCGGGCTCTGTCGGGCTCTGTCGGGCTCTACTGGGCCCTGTCGGGCCCTGTCGGGCCCTGTCGGGCTCTGTCGGGCTCTACTGGGCCCTGTCGGGCTCTGTCGGGCCCTGTCGGGCTCTGTCGGGCTCTGTCGGGCTCTACTGGGCTCTACTGTTCCCTGTCGGGCCCTGTCGGGCTCTGTCGGGCCCTGTCGGGCTCTGTCGGGCTCTGTCGAGCTCTGTCGGGCTCTGTCAGGCTCTACTGGGCCCTGTCGGGCTCTATCGGGCACTGTCGGGCTCTTTCGGGACCTGTCGGGCTCTTTCGGGACCTGTCGGGCTCTGTCGGGCCCTGTCGGGCTCTGTCGGGCCCTGTCAGGCCCTGTCGGGCTTTGTCGGGCTCTGTCGAGCTCTGTCGGGCTCTGTGAGGCTCTACTGGGGCCTGTCGGGCTCTGTCGGGCTCTGTCGGGCCCTGTCGGGCTCTGTCGGGCTCTGTCGGGCTCTGTCCTGCTCTACTGGGCCCTGTCGGGCTCTGTCGGGCTCTGTCGGGCTCTGTCGGGCTCTACTGGGCTCTGTCGGGCTCTGTCGGGCCCTGTCGGGCTCTGTCGGGCTCTGTCGGGCTCTGTCGGGCCCTGTCGGGCCCTGTCGAGCTCTGTAGGGCTCTGTCGGGCTCTGTCAGGCTCTACTGGGCTCTGTCGGGCTCTGTCGGGTTCTGTCGGGCTCTGTCGGGCTCTGTCGGGCCCTGTCGGGCCCTGTCGGGCTCTGTCGGGCCCTGTCGGGCTCTGTCGGTCTCTGTCGGGCTCTGTCGGGCTCTACTGGGCTCTGTCGGGTTCTACTGGGCTCTACTGGGCCCTGTCGGGCTCTGTCGGGCTCTGTCGGGCTCTGTCGGGCTCTGTCGGGCTCTACTGTGCTCTGTCGGGCTCGGTCGGGCCCTGTCGGGCTCTGTCGGGCTCTGTCGGGCTCTGTCGGGCTCTACTGTGCTCTGTCAGGCTCTGTCGGGCCCTGTCGGGCCCTGTCGGGCTCTGTCGGGCTCTGTCGGGCTCTGTCGGGCCCTGTCGGGCTCTACTGGGCCCTGTCGGGCCCTGTCGGGCTCTGTCGGGCTCTGTCGAGCTCGACTGGGCTCTGTCAGGCTCTGTCGGGCCCTGTCGGGCTCTGTCGGGCCCTGTCGGGCTCTGTCGGGCTCTGTCGGGCTCTGTCGGGCTCTACTGGGCCCTGTCGGGATCTGTCGGGCTCTGTTGGGCTCTGTCGGGCCCTGTCGGGCCCTGTCGGGCCCTGTCGGGCTTTGTCGGGCTCTGTCGGGCTCTGTCGGGCTCTGTCGGGCTCTACTGGGCCCTGTCGGGCTCTGTCGGGCTCTGTCGGGCCCTGTAGGGCTCTGTCGGGCTCTGTCGGGCCCTGTCGGGCTCTGTCGGGCCCTGTCGGGCCCTGTCGGGCTCTGTCGGGCTCTGTCGGGCTCTACTGGGCTCTGTCGGGCTCTACTGGGCCCTGTCGGGCCCTGTCGGGCCCTGTCGGGCTCTGTCGGGCTCTACTGGGCCCTGTCGGGCTCTGTCCGGCCCTGTCGGGCTCTGTCAGGCTCTGTCGGGCTCTGTCGGGCTCTACTGGGCTCTACTGTTCCCTGTCGGGCCCTGTCGGGCTCTGTCGGGCCCTGTCGGGCTCTGTCGGGCTCTGTCGGGCCCTGTCGGGCCCTGTCGGGCTCTGTCGGGCTCTGTCGGGCTCTGTCGGGCTCTACTGGGCTCTGTCGGGCTCTGTCGGGTTCTGTCGGGCTCTGTCGGGCTCTGTCGGGCTCTGTCGGGCCCTGTCGGGCTCTGTCGGGCTCTGTCGGGTTCTGTCGGGCTCTGTCGGGCCCTGTCGGGCTCTGTCGGGCTCTGTCGGGCTCTGTCGGGCTCTACTGGGCTCTCTTGTTCCCTGTCGGGCCCTGTCGGGCTCTGTCGGGCTCTACTGGGCTCTGTCGGGCTCTGTCGGGCCCTGTCGGGCTCTGTCGGGCCCTGTCGGGCTCTGTCGGTCTCTATCGGGCTCTGTCGGGCTCTACTGGGCCCTGTCGGGCTCTGTCGGGCTCTGTTGGGCTCTGTCGGGCCCTGTCCGGCTCTGTCGGGCTCTGTCGGGCTCTGTCGGTCCCTGTCGGGCTCTGTCGGGCCCTGTCGGGCCCTGTCGGGCTTTGTCGGGCTCTGTCGGGCTCTGTCGGGCTCTGTCGGGCTCTACTGGGCCCTGTCGGGCTCTGTCGGGCTCTGTCGGGCCCTGTCGGGCTCTGTCGGGCTCTGTCGGGCCCTGTCGGGCTCTGTCGGGCCCTGTCAGGCCCTGTCGGGCTCTGTCGGGCTCTGTCGGGCTCTACTGGGCTCTGTCGGGCTCTACTGGGCCCTGTCGGGCCCTGTCGGGCCCTGTCGGGCTCTGTCGGGCTCTACTGGGCCCTGTCGGGCTCTGTCGGGCCCTGTCGGGCTCTGTCGGGCTCTGTCGGGCTCTGTCGGGCTCTACTGGGCTCTACTGTTCCCTGTCGGGCCCTGTCGGGCTCTGTCGGGCCCTGTCGGGCTCTGTCGGGCTCTGTCGGGCCCTGTCGGGCCCTGTCGGGCTCTGTCGGGCTCTGTCGGGCTCTGTCGGGCTCTACTGGGCTCTGTCGGGCTCTGTCGGGTTCTGTCGGGCTCTGTCGGGCTCTGTCGGGCCGTGTCGGGCCCTGTTGGGCTCTGTCGGGCTCTGTCGGGTTCTGTCGGGCTCTGTCGGGCCCTGTCGGGCTCTGTCGGGCTCTGTCGTTCTCTGTCGGGCTCTACTGGGCTCTACTGTTCCCTGTCGGGCCCTGTCGGGCTCTGTCGGGCTCTGTCGGACTCTGTCGGGCTCTACTGGGCCCTGTCGGGCTCTGTCGGGCTCTGTCGGGCCCTGTCGGGCCCTGTCGGGCTCTGTCGGGTTCTGTCGGGCTCTGTCGGGCCCTGTCGGGCTCTGTCGGGCTCTGTCGGGCTCTGTCGGGCCCTGTCGGGCTCTGTCGGGCTCTACTGGGCCCTGTCGGGCCCTGTCGGGCCCTGTCGGGCTCTGTCGGGCCCTTTCGGGCCCTGTCGGGCTCTGTCGGGCTCTGTCGAGCTCTATTGGGCTCTGTCGGGCTCTGTCGGGCCCTGTCGGGCTCTGTCGGGCTCTGTTGGGCTCTGTCGGGCTCTGTCGGGCTCTGTCGGGCTCTACTGGGCCCTGTCGGGCTCTGTCGGGCTCTGTTGGGCTCTGTCGGGCCCTGTCCGGCTCTGTCGGGCTCTGTCGGGCTCTGTCGGTCCCTGTCGGGCTCTGTCGGGCCCTGTCGGGCCCTGTCGGGCTTTGTCGGGCTCTGTCGGGCTCTGTCGGGCTCTGTCGGGCTCTGTCAGGCTCTGTTGGGCCCTGTCGGGCTCTGTCGGGCTCTGTCGGGCCCTGTCGGGCTCTGTCGGGCTCTGTTGGGCTCTGTCGGGCTCTGTCGGGCTCTACTGGGCTAAACTGGGCCCTGTCGGGCTCTGTCGGGCTCTGTCGGGCTCTGTCGGGCTCTACTGGGCCCTGTCGGGCCCTGTCGGGCTCTGTCGGGCTCTGTCGGGCTCTGTCGGGCTCTACTGGGCCCTGTCGGGCCCTGTCGGGCCCTGTCGGGCTCTGTCGGGCTCTACTGGGCCCTTTCGGGCCCTGTCGGGCCCTGTCGGGCTCTGTCGGGCTCTGTCGGGCTCTACTGCGCTCTGTCGGGCTCTGTCGGGCTCTGTCGGGCTCTACTGGGCTCTGTCGGGCTCTGTCGGGCCCTGTCGGGCCCTTGCGGGCTCTGTCGGGCTCTGTCGGGCCCTGTCGGGCCCTGTCGGGCTCTGTCGGGCTCTGTCGGGCTCTGTCGGGCTCTACTGGGCCATGTCGGGCCCTGTCGGGCCCTGTCGGGCTCTGTCGGGCTCTACTGGGCCCTGTCGGGCTCTGTCGGGCCCTCTCGGGCTCTACTGGGCTCTGTCGGGCTCTGTCGGGCTCTACTGGGCTCTACTGTTCCCTGTCGGGCCCTGTCGGGCTCTGTCGGGCCCTGTCGGGCTCTGTCGGGCTCTGTCGGGCCCTGTCGGGCCCTATCGGGCTCTGTCGGGCTCTGTCGGGCTCTGTCGGGCTCTACTGGGCTCTGTCGGGCTCTGTCAGGTTCTGTCGGGCTCTGTCGGGCTCTGTCGGGCCCTGTCGGGCCCTGTCGGGCTCTGTCGGGCTCTGTCGGGTTCTGTCGGGCTCTGTCGGGCCCTGTCGGGTTCTGTCGGGCTCTGTCGGGCTCTGTCGGGCTCTACTGGGTTCTACTGTTCCCTGTCGGGCCCTGTCGGGCTCTGTCGGGCTCTGTCGGGCTCTACTGGGCCCTGTCGGGCTCTGTCGGTTTCTGTCGGGCTCTGTCGAGCTCTGTCGGGCCCTGTCGGGCTCTACTGGGCTCTGTCGGGCTCTGTCGGGTTCTGTCGGGCTCTGTCGGGCTCTGTCGGGCTCTGTCGGGCCCTGTCGGGCTCTGTCGGGCTCTGTCGGGTTCTGTCGGGCTCTGTCGGGCCCTGTCGGGCTCTGTCGGGCTCTGTCGGGCTCTACTGGGCTCAACTGTTCCCTGTCGGGCCCTGTCGGGCTCTGTCGGGCTCTACTGGGCTCTGTCGGGCTCTGTCGGGCCCTGTCGGGCTCTGTCGGGCCCTGTCGGGCTCTGTCGGGCTCTATCGGGCTCTGTCGGGCTCTACTGGGCCCTGTCGGGCTCTGTCGGGCTCTGTTGGGCTCTGTCGGGCCCTGTCCGGCTCTGTCGGGCTCTGTCGGGCTCTGTCGGTCCCTGTCGGGCTCTGTCGGGCCCTGTCGGGCCCTGTCGGGCTTTGTCGGGCTCTGTCGGGCTCTGTCGGGCTCTGTCGGGCTCTACTGGGCCCTGTCGGGCTCTGTCGGGCTCTGTCGGGCCCTGTCGGGCTCTGTCGGGCTCTGTCGGGCCCTGTCGGGCTCTGTCGGGCCCTGTCAGGCCCTGTCGGGCTCTGTCGGGCTCTGTCGGGCTCTACTGGGCCCTGTCGGGCTCTGTCGGGCCCTGTCGGGCTCTGTCGGGCTCTGTCGGGCTCTGTCGGGCTCTACTGGGCTCTACTGTTCCCTGTCGGGCCCTGTCGGGCTCTGTCGGGCCCTGTCGGGCCCTGTCGGGCTCTGTCGGGCTCTGTCGGGCTCTACTGGGGCTCTGTCGGGCTCTGTCGGGTTCTGTCGGGCTCTGTCGGGCTCTGTCGGGCCGTGTCGGGCCCTGTTGGGCTCTGTCGGGCTCTGTCGGGTTCTATCGGGCTCTGTCGGGCCCTGTCGGGCTCTGTCGGCTCTGTCGGGCTCTGTCGGGCTCTACTGGGCTCTACTGTTCCCTGTCGGGCCCTGTCGGGCTCTGTCGGGCTCTGTCGGGCTCTGTCGGGCTCTACTGGGCCCTGTCGGGCTCTGTCGGGTTCTGTCGGGCCCTGTCGGGCTCTGTCGGGCCCTGTCGGGCTCTGTCGGGCTCTGTCGGGCTCTGTCGGGCCCTGTCGGGCTCTGTTGGGCTCTACTGGGCCCTGTCGGGCCCTGTCGGGCCCTGTCGGGCTCTGTCGGGCCCTTTCGGGCCCTGTCGGGCTCTGTCGGGCTCTGTCGAGCTCTATTGGGCTCTGTCGGGCTCTGTCGGGCCCTGTCGGGCTCTGTCGGGCTCTGTTGGGCTCTCTCGGGCTCTGTCGGGCTCTGTCGGGCTCTACTGGGCTCTGTCGGGCTCTGTCGGGCCCTGTCGGGCTCTGTCGGGCTCTGTTGGGCTCTGTCGGGCTCTGTCGGGCTCTACTGGGCTAAACTGGGCCCTGTCGGCCTCTGTCGGTCTCTGTCGGGCTCTGTCGGGCTCTACTGGGCCCTGTCGGGCCCTGTCGGGCTCTGTCGGGCTCTGTCGGACTCTGTCGGGCTCTACTGTTCCCTGTCGGGCCCTGTCGGGCTCTGTCGGGCTCTGTCGGACTCTGTCGGGCTCTACTGGGCCCTGTCGGGCTCTGTCGGGCTCTGTCGGGCCCTGTCGGGCCCTGTCGGGCTCTGTCGGGTTCTGTCGGGCTCTGTCGGGCCCTGTCGGGGCTCTGTCGGGCTCTGTCGGGCTCTGTCGGGCCCTGTCGGGCTCTGTCGGGCTCTACTGGGCCCTGTCGGGCCCTGTCGGGCCCTGTCGGGCTCTGTCGGGCCCTTTCGGGCCCTGTCGGGCTCTGTCGGGCTCTGTCGAGCTCTATTGGGCTCTGTCGGGCTCTGTCGGGCCCTGTCGGGCTCTGTCGGGCTCTGTTGGGCTCTGTCGGGCTCTGTCGGGCTCTGTCGGGCTCTACTGGGCCCTGTCGGGCTCTGTCGGGCTCTGTTGGGCTCTGTCGGGCCCTGTCCGGCTCTGTCGGGCTCTGTCGGGCTCTGTCGGTCCCTGTCGGGCTCTGTCGGGCCCTGTCGGGCCCTGTCGGGCTTTGTCGGGCTCTGTCGGGCTCTGTCGGGCTCTGTCGGGCTCTGTCAGGCTCTGTTGGGCCCTGTCGGGCTCTGTCGGGCTCTGTCGGGCCCTGTCGGGCTCTGTCGGGCTCTGTTGGGCTCTGTCGGGCTCTGTCGGGCTCTACTGGGCTAAACTGGGCCCTGTCGGGCTCTGTCGGGCTCTGTCGGGCTCTGTCGGGCTCTACTGGGCCCTGTCGGGCCCTGTCGGGCTCTGTCGGGCTCTGTCGGGCTCTGTCGGGCTCTACTGGGCCCTGTCGGGCCCTGTCGGGCCCTGTCGGGCTCTGTCGGGCTCTACTGGGCCCTTTCGGGCCCTGTCGGGCCCTGTCGGGCTCTGTCGGGCTCTGTCGGGCTCTACTGCGCTCTGTCGGGCTCTGTCGGGCTCTGTCGGGCTCTACTGGGCTCTGTCGGGCTCTGTCGGGCCCTGTCGGGCCCTTGCGGGCTCTGTCGGGCTCTGTCGGGCCCTGTCGGGCCCTGTCGGGCTCTGTCGGGCTCTGTCGGGCTCTGTCGGGCTCTACTGGGCCATGTCGGGCCCTGTCGGGCCCTGTCGGGCTCTGTCGGGCTCTACTGGGCCCTGTCGGGCTCTGTCGGGCCCTCTCGGGCTCTACTGGGCTCTGTCGGGCTCTGTCGGGCTCTACTGGGCTCTACTGTTCCCTGTCGGGCCCTGTCGGGCTCTGTCGGGCCCTGTCGGGCTCTGTCGGGCTCTGTCGGGCCCTGTCGGGCCCTATCGGGCTCTGTCGGGCTCTGTCGGGCTCTGTCGGGCTCTACTGGGCTCTGTCGGGCTCTGTCAGGTTCTGTCGGGCTCTGTCGGGCTCTGTCGGGCCCTGTCGGGCCCTGTCGGGCTCTGTCGGGCTCTGTCGGGTTCTGTCGGGCTCTGTCGGGCCCTGTCGGGTTCTGTCGGGCTCTGTCGGGCTCTGTCGGGCTCTACTGGGTTCTACTGTTCCCTGTCGGGCCCTGTCGGGCTCTGTCGGGCTCTGTCGGGCTCTACTGGGCCCTGTCGGGCTCTGTCGGTTTCTGTCGGGCTCTGTCGAGCTCTGTCGGGCCCTGTCGGGCTCTACTGGGCTCTGTCGGGCTCTGTCGGGTTCTGTCGGGCTCTGTCGGGCTCTGTCGGGCTCTGTCGGGCCCTGTCGGGCTCTGTCGGGCTCTGTCGGGTTCTGTCGGGCTCTGTCGGGCCCTGTCGGGCTCTGTCGGGCTCTGTCGGGCTCTACTGGGCTCAACTGTTCCCTGTCGGGCCCTGTCGGGCTCTGTCGGGCTCTACTGGGCTCTGTCGGGCTCTGTCGGGCCCTGTCGGGCTCTGTCGGGCCCTGTCGGGCTCTGTCGGGCTCTATCGGGCTCTGTCGGGCTCTACTGGGCCCTGTCGGGCTCTGTCGGGCTCTGTTGGGCTCTGTCGGGCCCTGTCCGGCTCTGTCGGGCTCTGTCGGGCTCTGTCGGTCCCTGTCGGGCTCTGTCGGGCCCTGTCGGGCCCTGTCGGGCTTTGTCGGGCTCTGTCGGGCTCTGTCGGGCTCTGTCGGGCTCTACTGGGCCCTGTCGGGCTCTGTCGGGCTCTGTCGGGCCCTGTCGGGCTCTGTCGGGCTCTGTCGGGCCCTGTCGGGCTCTGTCGGGCCCTGTCAGGCCCTGTCGGGCTCTGTCGGGCTCTGTCGGGCTCTACTGGGCTCTGTCGGGCTCTACTGGGCCCTGTCGGGCCCTGTCGGGCCCTGTCGGGCTCTGTCGGGCTCTACTGGGCCCTGTCGGGCTCTGTCGGGCCCTGTCGGGCTCTGTCGGGCTCTGTCGGGCTCTGTCGGGCTCTACTGGGCTCTACTGTTCCCTGTCGGGCCCTGTCGGGCTCTGTCGGGCCCTGTCGGGCCCTGTCGGGCTCTGTCGGGCTCTGTCGGGCTCTACTGGGCTCTGTCGGGCTCTGTCGGGTTCTGTCGGGCTCTGTCGGGCTCTGTCGGGCCGTGTCGGGCCCTGTTGGGCTCTGTCGGGCTCTGTCGGGTTCTATCGGGCTCTGTCGGGCCCTGTCGGGCTCTGTCGGGCTCTGTCGGGCTCTGTCGGGCTCTACTGGGCTCTACTGTTCCCTGTCGGGCCCTGTCGGGCTCTGTCGGGCTCTGTCGGGCTCTGTCGGGCTCTACTGGGCCCTGTCGGGCTCTGTCGGGTTCTGTCGGGCCCTGTCGGGCTCTGTCGGGCCCTGTCGGGCTCTGTCGGGCTCTGTCGGGCTCTGTCGGGCCCTGTCGGGCTCTGTTGGGCTCTACTGGGCCCTGTCGGGCCCTGTCGGGCCCTGTCGGGCTCTGTCGGGCCCTTTCGGGCCCTGTCGGGCTCTGTCGGGCTCTGTCGAGCTCTATTGGGCTCTGTCGGGCTCTGTCGGGCCCTGTCGGGCTCTGTCGGGCTCTGTCGGGCTCTCTCGGGCTCTGTCGGGCTCTGTCGGGCTCTACTGGGCTCTGTCGGGCTCTGTCGGGCCCTGTCGGGCTCTGTCGGGCTCTGTTGGGCTCTGTCGGGCTCTGTCGGGCTCTACTGGGCTAAACTGGGCCCTGTCGGCCTCTGTCGGTCTCTGTCGGGCTCTGTCGGGCTCTACTGGGCCCTGTCGGGCCCTGTCGGGCTCTGTCGGGCTCTGTCGGGCTCTGTCGGGCTCTACTGGGCCCTGTCGGGCCCTGTCGGGCCCTGTCGGGCTCTATCGGGCTCTACTGGGCCCTGTCGGGCCCTGTCGGGCCCTGTTGGGCTCTACTGGGCTCTGTCGGGCTCTGTCGGGCTCTCTCGGGCTCTACTGGGCTCTGTCGGGCTCTGTCGGGCCCTGTCGGGCCCTTGCGGGCTCTGTCGGGCTCTGTCGGGCCCTGTCGGGCTCTGTCGGGCTCTGTCGGGCTCTACTGGGCCCTGTCGGGCCCTGTCGGGCCCTCTCGGGCTCTGTCGGGCTCTGTCGGGCTCTGTCGGGCTCTACTGGGCTCTGTCGGGCTCTGTCGGGCCCTGTCGGGCTCTGTCGGGCTCTGTCGGGCCCTGTCGGGCTCTGTCGGGCCCTGTCGGGCCCTGTCGGGCTCTGTCGGGCTCTGTCGGGCTCTGTCGGGCTCTACTGGGCCATGTCGGGCCCTGTCGGGCCCTGTCGGGCTCTGTCGGGCTCTACTGGGCCCTGTCGGGCTCTGTCGGGCCCTCTCGGGCTCTACTGGGCTCTGTCGGGCTCTGTCGGGCTCTACTGGGCTCTACTGTTCCCTGTCGGGCCCTGTCGGGCTCTGTCGGGCCCTGTCGGGCTCTGTCGGGCTCTGTCGGGCCCTGTCGGGCCCTGTCGGGCTCTGTCGGGCTCTGTCGGGCTCTGTCGGGCTCTACTGGGCTCTGTCGGGCTCTGTCAGGTTCTGTCGGGCTCTGTCGGGCTCTGTCGGGCCCTGTCGGGCCCTGTCGGGCTCTGTCGGGCTCTGTCGGGTTCTGTCGGGCTCTGTCGGGCCCTGTCGGGCTCTGTCGGGCTCTGTCGGGCTCTGTCGGGCTCTACTGGGTTCTACTGTTCCCTGTCGGGCCCTGTCGGGCTCTGTCGGGCTCTGTCGGGCTCTGTCGGGCTCTGTCAGGCTCTACTGGGCTCTACTGTTCCCTGTCGGGCCCTGTCGGGCTCTGTCGGGCCCTGTCGGGCTCTGTCGGGCTCTGTCGGGCCCTGTCGGGCCCTGTCGGGCTCTGTCGGGCCCTGTCGGGCTCTGTCGGGCTCTACTGGGCTCTGTCGGGCTCTGTCAGGTTCTGTCGGGCTCTGTCGGGCTCTGTCGGGCCCTGTCGGGCCCTGTCGGGCTCTGTCGGGCTCTGTCGGGTTCTGTCGGGCTCTGTCGGGCCCTGTCGGGCTCTGTCGGGCTCTGTCGGGCTCTGTCGGGCTCTACTGGGTTCTACTGTTCCCTGTCGGGCCCTGTCGGGCTCTGTCGGGCTCTGTCGGGCTCTACTGGGCCCTGTCGGGCTCTGTCGGTTTCTGTCGGGCTCTGTCGAGCTCTGTCGGGCCCTGTCGGGCTCTGTCGGGCTCTGTCGGGCTCTGTCGGGCTCTACTGGGCCCTGTCGGGCCCTGTCGGGCCCTGTCGGGCTCTGTCGGGCTCTACTGGGCCCTGTCGGGCTCTGTCGGGCCCTGTCGGGCTCTGTCGGGCTCTGTCGGGCTCTACTGGGCTCTACTGTTCCCTGTCGGGCCCTGTCGGGCTCTGTCGGGCCCTGTCGGGCTCTGTCGGGCTCTGTCGAGCTCTGTCGGGCTCTGTCAGGCTCTACTGGGCCCTGTCGGGCTCTATCGGGCACTGTCGGGCTCTTTCGGGACCTGTCGGGCTCTTTCGGGACCTGTCGGGCTCTGTCGGGCCCTGTCGGGCTCTGTCGGGCCCTGTCAGGCCCTGTCGGGCTTTGTCGGGCTCTGTCGAGCTCTGTCGGGCTCTGTGAGGCTCTACTGGGGCCTGTCGGGCTCTGTCGGGCTCTGTCGGGCCCTGTCGGGCTCTGTCGGGCTCTGTCGGGCTCTGTCCTGCTCTACTGGGCCCTGTCGGGCTCTGTCGGGCTCTGTCGGGCTCTGTCGGGCTCTACTGGGCTCTGTCGGGCTCTGTCGGGCCCTGTCGGGCTCTGTCGGGCTCTGTCGGGCTCTGTCGGGCCCTGTCGGGCCCTGTCGAGCTCTGTAGGGCTCTGTCGGGCTCTGTCAGGCTCTACTGGGCTCTGTCGGGCTCTGTCGGGTTCTGTCGGGCTCTGTCGGGCTCTGTCGGGCCCTGTCGGGCCCTGTCGGGCTCTGTCGGGCCCTGTCGGGCTCTGTCGGTCTCTGTCGGGCTCTGTCGGGCTCTACTGGGCTCTGTCGGGTTCTACTGGGCTCTACTGGGCCCTGTCGGGCTCTGTCGGGCTCTGTCGGGCTCTGTCGGGCTCTGTCGGGCTCTACTGTGCTCTGTCGGGCTCGGTCGGGCCCTGTCGGGCTCTGTCGGGCTCTGTCGGGCTCTGTCGGGCTCTACTGTGCTCTGTCAGGCTCTGTCGGGCCCTGTCGGGCCCTGTCGGGCTCTGTCGGGCTCTGTCGGGCTCTGTCGGGCCCTGTCGGGCTCTACTGGGCCCTGTCGGGCCCTGTCGGGCTCTGTCGGGCTCTGTCGAGCTCGACTGGGCTCTGTCAGGCTCTGTCGGGCCCTGTCGGGCTCTGTCGGGCCCTGTCGGGCTCTGTCGGGCTCTGTCGGGCTCTGTCGGGCTCTACTGGGCCCTGTCGGGCTCTGTCGGGCTCTGTCGGGCCCTGTCGGGCCCTGTCGGGCCCTGTCGGGCCCTGTCGGGCTTTGTCGGGCTCTGTCGGGCTCTGTCGGGCTCTGTCGGGCTCTACTGGGCCCTGTCGGGCTCTGTCGGGCTCTGTCGGGCCCTGTAGGGCTCTGTCGGGCTCTGTCGGGCCCTGTCGGGCTCTGTCGGGCCCTGTCGGGCTCTGTCGGGCCCTGTCGGGCCCTGTCGGGCTCTGTCGGGCTCTGTCGGGCTCTACTGGGCTCTGTCGGGCTCTACTGGGCCCTGTCGGGCCCTGTCGGGCCCTGTCGGGCTCTGTCGGGCTCTACTGGGCCCTGTCGGGCTCTGTCCGGCCCTGTCGGGCTCTGTCAGGCTCTGTCGGGCTCTGTCGGGCTCTACTGGGCTCTACTGTTCCCTGTCGGGCCCTGTCGGGCTCTGTCGGGCCCTGTCGGGCTCTGTCGGGCTCTGTCGGGCCCTGTCGGGCCCTGTCGGGCTCTGTCGGGCTCTGTCGGGCTCTGTCGGGCTCTACTGGGCTCTGTCGGGCTCTGTCGGGTTCTGTCGGGCTCTGTCGGGCTCTGTCGGGCTCTGTCGGGCCCTGTCGGGCTCTGTCGGGCTCTGTCGGGTTCTGTCGGGCTCTGTCGGGCCCTGTCGGGCTCTGTCGGGCTCTGTCGGGCTCTGTCGGGCTCTACTGGGCTCTCTTGTTCCCTGTCGGGCCCTGTCGGGCTCTGTCGGGCTCTACTGGGCTCTGTCGGGCTCTGTCGGGCCCTGTCGGGCTCTGTCGGGCCCTGTCGGGCTCTGTCGGTCTCTATCGGGCTCTGTCGGGCTCTACTGGGCCCTGTCGGGCTCTGTCGGGCTCTGTTGGGCTCTGTCGGGCCCTGTCCGGCTCTGTCGGGCTCTGTCGGGCTCTGTCGGTCCCTGTCGGGCTCTGTCGGGCCCTGTCGGGCCCTGTCGGGCTTTGTCGGGCTCTGTCGGGCTCTGTCGGGCTCTGTCGGGCTCTACTGGGCCCTGTCGGGCTCTGTCGGGCTCTGTCGGGCCCTGTCGGGCTCTGTCGGGCTCTGTCGGGCCCTGTCGGGCTCTGTCGGGCCCTGTCAGGCCCTGTCGGGCTCTGTCGGGCTCTGTCGGGCTCTACTGGGCTCTGTCGGGCTCTACTGGGCCCTGTCGGGCCCTGTCGGGCCCTGTCGGGCTCTGTCGGGCTCTACTGGGCCCTGTCGGGCTCTGTCGGGCCCTGTCGGGCTCTGTCGGGCTCTGTCGGGCTCTGTCGGGCTCTACTGGGCTCTACTGTTCCCTGTCGGGCCCTGTCGGGCTCTGTCGGGCCCTGTCGGGCTCTGTCGGGCTCTGTCGGGCCCTGTCGGGCCCTGTCGGGCTCTGTCGGGCTCTGTCGGGCTCTGTCGGGCTCTACTGGGCTCTGTCGGGCTCTGTCGGGTTCTGTCGGGCTCTGTCGGGCTCTGTCGGGCCGTGTCGGGCCCTGTTGGGCTCTGTCGGGCTCTGTCGGGTTCTGTCGGGCTCTGTCGGGCCCTGTCGGGCTCTGTCGGGCTCTGTCGTTCTCTGTCGGGCTCTACTGGGCTCTACTGTTCCCTGTCGGGCCCTGTCGGGCTCTGTCGGGCTCTGTCGGACTCTGTCGGGCTCTACTGGGCCCTGTCGGGCTCTGTCGGGCTCTGTCGGGCCCTGTCGGGCCCTGCCGGGCTCTGTCGGGTTCTGTCGGGCTCTGTCGGGCCCTGTCGGGCTCTGTCGGGCTCTGTCGGGCTCTGTCGGGCCCTGTCGGGCTCTGTCGGGCTCTACTGGGCCCTGTCGGGCCCTGTCGGGCCCTGTCGGGCTCTGTCGGGTCCTTTCGGGCCCTGTCGGGCTCTGTCGGGCTCTGTCGAGCTCTATTGGGCTCTGTCGGGCTCTGTCGGGCCCTGTCGGGCTCTGTCGGGCTCTGTTGGGCTCTGTCGGGCTCTGTCGGGCTCTGTCGGGCTCTACTGGGCCCTGTCGGGCTCTGTCGGGCTCTGTTGGGCTCTGTCGGGCCCTGTCCGGCTCTGTCGGGCTCTGTCGGGCTCTGTCGGTCCCTGTCGGGCTCTGTCGGGCCCTGTCGGGCCCTGTCGGGCTTTGTCGGGCTCTGTCGGGCTCTGTCGGGCTCTGTCGGGCTCTGTCAGGCTCTGTTGGGCCCTGTCGGGCTCTGTCGGGCTCTGTCGGGCCCTGTCGGGCTCTGTCGGGCTCTGTTGGGCTCTGTCGGGCTCTGTCGGGCTCTACTGGGCTAAACTGGGCCCTGTCGGGCTCTGTCGGGCTCTGTCGGGCTCTGTCGGGCTCTACTGGGCCCTGTCGGGCCCTGTCGGGCTCTGTCGGGCTCTGTCGGGCTCTGTCGGGCTCTACTGGGCCCTGTCGGGCCCTGTCGGGCCCTGTCGGGCTCTGTCGGGCTCTACTGGGCCCTTTCGGGCCCTGTCGGGCCCTGTCGGGCTCTGTCGGGCTCTGTCGGGCTCTACTGCGCTCTGTCGGGCTCTGTCGGGCTCTGTCGGGCTCTACTGGGCTCTGTCGGGCTCTGTCGGGCCCTGTCGGGCCCTTGCGGGCTCTGTCGGGCTCTGTCGGGCCCTGTCGGGCCCTGTCGGGCTCTGTCGGGCTCTGTCGGGCTCTGTCGGGCTCTACTGGGCCATGTCGGGCCCTGTCGGGCCCTGTCGGGCTCTGTCGGGCTCTACTGGGCCCTGTCGGGCTCTGTCGGGCCCTCTCGGGCTCTACTGGGCTCTGTCGGGCTCTGTCGGGCTCTACTGGGCTCTACTGTTCCCTGTCGGGCCCTGTCGGGCTCTGTCGGGCCCTGTCGGGCTCTGTCGGGCTCTGTCGGGCCCTGTCGGGCCCTATCGGGCTCTGTCGGGCTCTGTCGGGCTCTGTCGGGCTCTACTGGGCTCTGTCGGGCTCTGTCAGGTTCTGTCGGGCTCTGTCGGGCTCTGTCGGGCCCTGTCGGGCCCTGTCGGGCTCTGTCGGGCTCTGTCGGGTTCTGTCGGGCTCTGTCGGGCCCTGTCGGGTTCTGTCGGGCTCTGTCGGGCTCTGTCGGGCTCTACTGGGTTCTACTGTTCCCTGTCGGGCCCTGTCGGGCTCTGTCGGGCTCTGTCGGGCTCTACTGGGCCCTGTCGGGCTCTGTCGGTTTCTGTCGGGCTCTGTCGAGCTCTGTCGGGCCCTGTCGGGCTCTACTGGGCTCTGTCGGGCTCTGTCGGGTTCTGTCGGGCTCTGTCGGGCTCTGTCGGGCTCTGTCGGGCCCTGTCGGGCTCTGTCGGGCTCTGTCGGGTTCTGTCGGGCTCTGTCGGGCCCTGTCGGGCTCTGTCGGGCTCTGTCGGGCTCTACTGGGCTCTACTGTTCCCTGTCGGGCCCTGTCGGGCTCTGTCGGGCTCTACTGGGCTCTGTCGGGCTCTGTCGGGCCCTGTCGGGCTCTGTCGGGCCCTGTCGGGCTCTGTCGGGCTCTATCGGGCTCTGTCGGGCTCTACTGGGCCCTGTCGGGCTCTGTCGGGCTCTGTTGGGCTCTGTCGGGCCCTGTCCGGCTCTGTCGGGCTCTGTCGGGCTCTGTCGGTCCCTGTCGGGCTCTGTCGGGCCCTGTCGGGCCCTGTCGGGCTTTGTCGGGCTCTGTCGGGCTCTGTCGGGCTCTGTCGGGCTCTA
Source organism: Caloenas nicobarica (assembly GCF_036013445.1). NCBI lineage: Eukaryota > Metazoa > Chordata > Aves > Columbiformes > Columbidae > Caloenas > Caloenas nicobarica. The sequence continues at coordinate 127,106 of NW_027017275.1, read as the reverse complement.
CTGGGCCCTGTCGGGCTCTGTCGGGCTCTGTCGGGCCCTGTCGGGCTCTGTCGGGCTCTGTCGGGCCCTGTCGGGCTCTGTCGGGCCCTGTCAGGCCCTGTCGGGCTCTGTCGGGCTCTGTCGGGCTCTACTGGGCTCTGTCGGGCTCTACTGGGCCCTGTCGGGCCCTGTCGGGCCCTGTCGGGCTCTGTCGGGCTCTACTGGGCCCTGTCGGGCTCTGTCGGGCCCTGTCGGGCTCTGTCGGGCTCTGTCGGGCTCTGTCGGGCTCTACTGGGCTCTACTGTTCCCTGTCGGGCCCTGTCGGGCTCTGTCGGGCCCTGTCGGGCCCTGTCGGGCTCTGTCGGGCTCTGTCGGGCTCTACTGGGCTCTGTCGGGCTCTGTCGGGTTCTGTCGGGCTCTGTCGGGCTCTGTCGGGCCGTGTCGGGCCCTGTTGGGCTCTGTCGGGCTCTGTCGGGTTCTATCGGGCTCTGTCGGGCCCTGTCGGGCTCTGTCGGGCTCTGTCGGGCTCTGTCGGGCTCTACTGGGCTCTACTGTTCCCTGTCGGGCCCTGTCGGGCTCTGTCGGGCTCTGTCGGGCTCTGTCGGGCTCTACTGGGCCCTGTCGGGCTCTGTCGGGTTCTGTCGGGCCCTGTCGGGCTCTGTCGGGCCCTGTCGGGCTCTGTCGGGCTCTGTCGGGCTCTGTCGGGCCCTGTCGGGCTCTGTTGGGCTCTACTGGGCCCTGTCGGGCCCTGTCGGGCCCTGTCGGGCTCTGTCGGGCCCTTTCGGGCCCTGTCGGGCTCTGTCGGGCTCTGTCGAGCTCTATTGGGCTCTGTCGGGCTCTGTCGGGCCCTGTCGGGCTCTGTCGGGCTCTGTTGGGCTCTCTCGGGCTCTGTCGGGCTCTGTCGGGCTCTACTGGGCTCTGTCGGGCTCTGTCGGGCCCTGTCGGGCTCTGTCGGGCTCTGTTGGGCTCTGTCGGGCTCTGTCGGGCTCTACTGGGCTAAACTGGGCCCTGTCGGCCTCTGTCGGTCTCTGTCGGGCTCTGTCGGGCTCTACTGGGCCCTGTCGGGCCCTGTCGGGCTCTGTCGGGCTCTGTCGGGCTCTGTCGGGCTCTACTGGGCCCTGTCGGGCCCTGTCGGGCCCTGTCGGGCTCTATCGGGCTCTACTGGGCCCTGTCGGGCCCTGTCGGGCCCTGTTGGGCTCTACTGGGCTCTGTCGGGCTCTGTCGGGCTCTCTCGGGCTCTACTGGGCTCTGTCGGGCTCTGTCGGGCCCTGTCGGGCCCTTGCGGGCTCTGTCGGGCTCTGTCGGGCCCTGTCGGGCTCTGTCGGGCTCTGTCGGGCTCTACTGGGCCCTGTCGGGCCCTGTCGGGCCCTCTCGGGCTCTGTCGGGCTCTGTCGGGCTCTGTCGGGCTCTACTGGGCTCTGTCGGGCTCTGTCGGGCCCTGTCGGGCTCTGTCGGGCTCTGTCGGGCCCTGTCGGGCTCTGTCGGGCTCTACTGGGCTCTGTCGGGCCCTGTCGGGCCCTGTCGGGCTCTGTCGGGCTCTGTCGGGCTCTACTGGGCTCTGTCGGGCTCTATTGGGGTCTGTCGGGCCCTGTCGGGCTCTGTCGGGCTCTGTCGGGCCCTGTCGGGCCCTGTCGGGCTCTGTCGGGCTCTGTCGGGCTCTACTGGGCCCTGTCGGGCCCTGTCGGGCTCTGTCGGGCTCTGTCGAGCTCTACTGGGCTCTGTCGGGCTCTGTCGGGCCCTGTCGGGCTCTGTCGGGCCCTGTCGGGCTCTGTCGGGCTCTGTCGGGCTCTGTCGGGCTCTGTCGGGCCCTGTCGGGCTCTGTCGGGCCCTGTCGGGCTCTGTCGGGCTCTGTCGGGCTCTGTCGGGCCCTGTCGGGCTCTACTGGGCCCTGTCGGGCCCTGTCGGGCTCTGTCGGGCTCTGTCGGGCTCTGTCGGGCTCTACTGGGCTCTACTGTTCCCTGTCGGGCCCTGTCGGGCTCTGTCGGGCCCTGTCGGCCTCTGTCGGGCTCTGTTGGGCCCTGTCGGGCTCTGTCGGGCTCTGTCGAGCTCTGTCGGGCTCTGTCAGGCTCTACTGGGCCCTGTCGGGCTCTATCGGGCACTGTCGGGCTCTTTCGGGCCCTGTCGGGCTCTGTCGGGCCCTGTCGGGCCCTGTCGGTCTTTGTCGGGCTCTGTCGAGCTCTGTCGGGCTCTGTGAGGCTCTACTGGGGCCTGTCGGGCTCTGTCGGGCTCTGTCGGGCCCTGTCGGGCTCTGTCGGGCTCTGTCGGGCTCTACTGGGCTCTGTCGGGCTCTGTCGGGCTCTGTCGGGCTCTGTCCTGCTCTACTGGGCCCTGTCGGGCTCTGTCGGGCTCTGTCGGGCTCTGTCGGGCTCTACTGGGCTCTGTCGGGCTCTGTCGGGCCCTGTCGGGCTCTGTCGGGCTCTGTCGGGCTCTGTCGGGCCCTGTCGGGCCCTGTCGAGCTCTGTCGGGCTCTGTCGGGCCCTGTCGGGCCCTGTCGGGCTCTGTCGGGCTCTGTCGGGCTCTGTCGGGCTCTACTGGGCTCTGTCGGGTTCTACTGGGCTCTACTGGGCCCTGTCGGTCTCTGTCGGGCTCTGTCGGGCTCTGTCGGGCTCTGTCGGGCTCTACTGTGCTCTGTCGGGCTCGGTCGGGCCCTGTCGGGCTCTGTCGGGCTCTGTCGGGCTCTGTCGGGCTCTACTGGTCTCTGACGGGTTCTGTCGGGCTCTGTCGGGCCCTGTCGGGCTCTGTCGGGCTCTGTCGGGCTCTGTCGGGCTCTACTGGGCCCTGTCGGGCCCTGTCGGGCTCTACTGGGCCCTGTCGGGCCCTGACGGGCTCTGTCGGGCTCTGTCGAGCTCGACTGGGCTCTGTCAGGCTCTGTCAGGCCCTGTCGGGCTCTGTCGGGCCCTGTCGGGCTCTGTCGGGCTCTACTGGGCCCTGTCGGGCTCTGTCGGGCTCTGTTGGGCTCTGTCGGGCCCTGTCCGGCTCTGTCGGGCTCTGTCGGGCTCTGTCGGGCCCTGTCGGGCCCTGTCGTGCTTTGTCGGGCTCTGTCGGGCTCTGTCGGGCTCTGTCGGGCTCTACTGGGCCCTGTCGGGCTCTGTCGGGCTCTGTCGGGCCCTGTCGGGCTCTGTCGGGCCCTGTCGGGCCCTGTCGGGCTCTGTCGGGCTCTGTCGGGCTCTACTGGGCTCTGTCGGGCTCTACTGGGCCCTGTCGGGCCCTGTCGGGCCCTGTCGGGCTCTGTCGGGCTCTACTGGGCCCTGTCGGGCTCTGTCGGGCCCTGTCGGGCTCTGTCGGGCTCTACTGGGCTCTACTGTTCCCTGTCGGGCCCTGTCGGGGTCTGTCGGGCCCTGTCGGGCCCTGTCGGGCTCTGTCGGGCTCTGTCGGGCTCTGTCGGGCTCTACTGGGCTCTGTCGGGCTCTGTCGGGTTCTGTCGGGCTCTGTCGGGCTCTGTCGGGCTCTGTCGGGCCCTGTCGGGCTCTGTCGGGCTCTGTCGGGTTCTGTCGGGCTCTGTCGGGCCCTGTCGGGCTCTGTCGGGCTCTGTCGGGCTCTGTCGGGCTCTACTGGGCACTACTGTTCCCTGTCGGGCCCTGTCGGGCTCTGTCGGGCTCTACTGGGCTCTGTCGGGCTCTGTCGGGCCCTGTCGGGCTCTGTCGGGCCCTGTCGGGCTCTGTCGGGCTCTATCGGGCTCTGTCGGGCTCTACTGGGCCCTGTCGGGCTCTGTCGGGCTCTGTTGGGCTCTGTCGGGCCCTGTCCGGCTCTGTCGGGCTCTGTCGGGCTCTGTCGGTCCCTGTCGGGCTCTGTCGGGCCCTGTCGGGCCCTGTCGGGCCCTGTCGGGCTTTGTCGGGCTCTGTCGGGCTCTGTCGGGCTCTGTCGGGCTCTACTGGGCCCTGTCGGGCTCTGTCGGGCTCTGTCGGGCCCTGTCGGGCTCTGTCGGGCTCTGTCGGGCCCTGTCGGGCTCTACTGGGCCCTGTCGGGCTCTGTCGGGCCCTGTCGGGCTCTGTCGGGCTCTACTGGGCTCTACTGTTCCCTGTCGGGCCCTGTCGGGCTCTGTCGGGCCCTGTCGGGGGGGCCCTGGGGAGGAATGGGGAGCTCTGGGGAACCAAGACACGTCGTGGGGAGCCCTGAGGAACCAAGACACGTCTTGGGGAGCTCTGAGGAACCAAGACACGTTTTGGGGAGCCCTGGGGAGGAATGTGGAGCCCTGAGGAACCAAGACACGTCTTGGGGAGCCCTGAGGAACCAAGACACGTTTTGGGGAACCCTGAGGAACCAAGACACGTTTTGGGGAGCCCTGGGGAGGAATGTGGAGCCCTGAGGAACCAAGACACGTCTTGGGGAGCCTGGGGAGGAATGGGGAGCCCGGGGAACCAAGACACGTTTTGGGGAGCCCTGGGGAGGAATGGGGAGCTCTGGGGAACCAAGACACGTTTTGGGGAGCCCGGGGGAACCAAGACACGTTTTGGGGAGCCCTGTGGAGGAATGTGGAGCCCTGAGGAACCAAGACACGTTTTGGGGAGCCCTGGGGAACCAAGACACGTTTTGGGGAGCCTGGGGAGGAATGGGGAGCCCCGGGGAACCAAGACATGTTTTGGGGAGCCCTGGGGAGGAATGGGGAGCCCCGGGGAACCAAGACACGTTTTGGGGAGCCTGGGGAGGAATGGGGAGCCCGGGGAACCAAGACACGTTTTGGGGAGCCCTGGGGAGGAATGGGGAGCCCCGGGGAACCAAGACACGTTTTGGGGAGCCTGGGGAGGAATGGGGAGCCCGGGGAACCAAGACACGTCTTGGGGAGCCCTGGGGAACCAAGACGAGCCCTGGGGAGAACTTGGCAGCCTTGGGGAATCGATGCGAACCCTGGGGAGGACGGTGGATCTCAGGGGAGCCCCAGGGAGACGAGGCGATAGCTGGGGATGGTCCGGAGAGCCCTGGAGGATGAGGGGGGTCCTGGGGAGACCTTTGGAGTCCTGGGGAGGCAAAGAAAGCCCTGGGTTACTTTTTAGAAGAGATTCTCGTAGAATCTATTTATTACCATATTAATTATTGACCCCGCCCCTTCCCCAGGGGATTGGTCAGGGTGGTGGGCGGGGCCTGGGCCGATTGACCCCGCCCCTTCCCCAGGGGATTGTGGGAGGGGGGTGGGCGGGGCCCGGGGTATTTGAGCCCCAGCCCCTGGGCAGGAGCTCATTCTGCTCCAGGGCTGCTTTGGTGCTGGTTCTCTGCTGCTCCTTCAGCAGTGGGCAGCTTTTGAGCTGTTTAGTCAGCATGGACAGACCTGTTTGGAGAAGTGGAGGTGTCTGCTAGAGGTAAGAGCTCCAGGAGCAGCAAAGGTTCAACAGCAGCTGTAGCAGAAAGTGTGTTTGTAAGTATGTGTAATTTACTAAATCAATTTCAGGTGCTTCACGTTTTCCCAGAACCCCTGACTGCAATGAAAATGGAGCATTGTTTCTTTGGTTTTTACTGCTGTATACCAAGCTGCTGGTATAATCTTTTCTCCTAGGACTGACGCTCAGGTGATCTAGCGGGGGTTAGAGTGAGCGTCTTGTATCTGTAAATGGAGTTCTAGCACTTCTGCAGGAAGCAGCGGGGCCATAAGGCAGAGTGTCTTTCTGGCTCTGGGGTGGCTCATCGCCTGCCTGATCACCCACAGAACACGGTGTTGTCCCCAGAACCCTTGCAGTGGGCGGTGGCCCCTGGTGGATGGATGATTCAAATGTCCTTCCCAGAACTCAGCCAAGGTGCGCAGTGGCTATTAGACTAGTACTGGTAAATATTACCCTGGTGCTCAATAGTGTGTGTCTGTTTTCTTTTCTTATTGCAGGGGATGAAGGGGAAACTGGCAACTGCAGGAAGATCCCCATGAGCCCATGTGGTGTTTTCCTCCCCGGATGGATTCAGTCCCTTGGCCCTCTGAAAGCTAAGTGGAGGCACGGGGGCTGGGAAGGGGCTGGGAACTGCAGGGGCGAGGGGCTAAAGATCTCAGAGGGGAAAGGGCCGTCCAGGACCAGTTCCCTTTGGGTGGGTAAAGGGCGCAGGGAACCTTACAGTGCGATGCCAGCTTGGGCAGGGCAGCTCCAGCCTGTGTCTGCGTTGTTGTGCACTTCGGGAAGCCTGCCTTGCGCCGTTCAGACGATCCTGGGGTCTCGTCGTGCCTGAGGGGCATGACAGACATCTCAGGTGCCATCCCGGGGTCTGGAATGCGGGTGCCGATTGGCCTATCGCCAATTGGGTGCCAGGTTTCTTGTATCAGCAGCCGAAAGCGTGGATGGTTCTTGCGCCTTGGACATTTCTGGTCAGTTGTTTTATGGTGGTGTTCAGGGCTGCGTGGGCAGCTCTCCTCTCTACCCATCCAGTCTAAGGGACTGGCACTTCAGGATGCTGGGAAGAAGTTCTTAGGTCTTGCGGGAGCGTTTTGCCAGTGCCACCGTCTCGGTCGGTTGGTTGGTTTGTGCCAGTGCCGCCGTCTCGGTCGGTTGGTTGGTTTGTGCCAGTGCCGCCGTCTCGTAAGGGGCCGTGACGTTCGGCTCCTTTTTGTTTTGGGGTTGCAGTAGAGGCTTCTCGCCTCTCTTCTGCCTCCCCACAGGTTCTTTTGATTGATGCAGTCTCTGGTCTTGGAGTCATTCTCATTGTCGAGCGTTTTTGGTGCTGTTGCAGTCGTGCTGTTTGTAGCGTTCTGTGGAGCGTCAGTCTTCGCATGTGCGCGTTTGGCTTGGAGCTGCTCTGCCTGGAGACGTAGAGTCATGGGTGGGTGGACTGAGCCCTAGGAGTCCATGGTTAATCTCTTGATGTATCTAACAGTGTGGGCAAAGGTTGTTCAGTCATCTAGGACGGAGCAGCTGTGGGCAGGGGCAGTGGGCAGTCCCTTCACCAGTAATTTAGGGGCTCGATTAGAGCTTCTGGTGTTATTTGTGAATAGAAAGCAGACCTGTGGAATGGTCAAGCTGTTGATCAGCATCTGGGTGACCTGTTGAATACCTTGATTTCAGATGCAGAGGGAAAACTTGGCCCAAAAGAGCGACGGAAGAGGCAAGCCGAGCGCCATAAGCAGGTGGGCCGGTGCGAGGTCTCAGAGGGAAGGTGTGCCATGTGCCTCTATGTAAGTTTGGTTGTTTCTCTATTTTATAGGTGCGAAGCGAGGAGGAAAGCCGGGTATTGGCACCGCAGCTCCTCGGTCGAGGTGAGCAAGGAGCGCTGGGCCGAAGCAGCGTCTCATTTCAGGTGTTGTGTTTCTGGTGCAGGTCTCAGCATCCTTTGCTTGTGTTTTACAGGTGGTAGCTGGGCCTCAACGCGGTCAACAGCGTGGCAGGTGAAGGTGATGGAGGCCAGGTGGGTGAGCAGCCAAGGTAAAGGGGCGGGACATGGGACCGTCTGTGGGCAGGCTGTGCTTTTGGGCAGTATCTGAGCATGCGCCTTTGTTTTAGCAGGCGCTACAGGCAAGCTCGGAGGGGCGAAGCCGCACGCCGACCAGCAGCCAAGAAGGTGAGGAGGTGGCTGGTGTTCAGGAGCACAGTACTGCCTGGTGACTCGGTTCAGCGTTTCCTTCTTGTTTTGCAGGGGCTTTGTGGACCCCTTTGGACTCAGAGGACCGTTTGCAGTGAGCAGGGGTAGGGGTGAGGAGGAGTGTGGGGCTGGGGACTTGTCCCAAGCACTAGAGCTCTTTTTCTGCTGTCTTAGGTGCCACGAGTGGTGAGGGTTTCTGCCTGCGCCCATGGCACGAGAGGCTGAATGGAACGCCTGGGAACTTCGGGGGAGGTGGGTGCTGTGGATGTCGTCGGTGTTGATGCACATGATATTTAGTGCTGGCACTGCTTAGTGAGTGTGTGTTAACTTGTGTTGTTGCAGATGTTGATGAGGAACCCGGCAATGCAGGAAGATCCCCGTGAGCCCATGTGGTGTTTTCCTCCGTGGATGGATTTGGTCCCTTGGCCCTCTGAAAGCTAAGTGGAGGCACGGGGGCTGGGGAGGGGCTGGGAACTGCAGGGGCGGGGGGCTAAAGGTCTCAGAGGGGAAAGGGCCGTCCAGGACCAGTTCCCTTTGGGTGGGTAAAGGGCGCAGGGAACCTTACAGTGCGATGCCAGCTTGGGCAGGGCAGCTCCAGCCTGTGTCTGCATTGTTGTGCACTTCGGGAAGCCTGCCTTGCGCCGTTCAGACGATCCTGGGGTCTCGTCGTGCCCGAGGGGCACGACCGGCATCTCAGGTGCCATCCCGGGGTCTGGAATGCCGGTGCCAATTGGCCTGTTGCCAGTTGGGTGCCGGTTTTCTTGTATCAGCAGCTGAAAGCGTGGATGGTTCCTGCATCTCGGACATTTCTGGTCAGTCGTGTGTTATAGTGTAGTTCTGGGCTGCGTGGGCAGCTCTGCTCCCTACCCATCCAGTCTAAGGGACTGGCACTTCTTCCCAGCATCCTGAAGTCTTTAGGTTTTGCAGGAGTTACTTGCACTTGCGCCGTCTCTGTTTGTTGTGCCAGTGGCGCCGTCTCGTAAGGAGCCGTGATGTTCGGCTCCTTTTTGTTTTGGGGTAGCAGTAGAGGCTCCTCGCCTCACCACTGCCTCCCTGTAGTTTGTTTTGGTGCCGTCTCTGCTGTTCTCATGGTTGTATGACTTTGGTCCTGCTGGAGTGGTGGTGTTTGTAGCGTTCTGTGCAGCATCAGTCTGCACATGTGCGTGTTTGTCTTGGAGCTGCTCTGCCCGGAGGCATGGAGTCAGGTGTGGGTGGACCGAGCCCCAGGCGTCCATGGTTAATCTATTGACACATTCAAGTCTGTAGGCAAAATTTGTACCATCATCCAGGCTAGAGTATCCATGGGCAGGGGGAGTGGACAGTCCCTTCACTTGTGTTTTACAGTTGATACCAAAGATCATTGTTGACTAGCGTGCTGTTATTTCACAGACAGTGTCTTAACTAATTTTTTTTCTTTGTAGGTGACCGCGTTGTCAATATGAGTCTTTTTAGCTAAAGAAAAATGCCTCTTAAGAGTATATCACTTGTCATTATGACCTTTGCTTCACGGCAACAAAAGCAGCTACAGACTACGATCGCCACCTGTGAGATCAGGCCCGCATTGCACTTCTTTGAACAAATAGGATTCATTCACAGAAAACACTACATTCAAGGCTGGCATGAAGTGCCTATGGACCGTAAACCGTATCTAGAGCTGCACAAAGCAAAGGCCTGTCTGAGGTCAGTGCAAAGGATCCACTAAGAAGCAAGAAGACTCCAGACACAACTGTTGCTATTGTTGCTATCATGGTGTGAGGGGTGGGTAAATAGTGTGTAAGGGTATAAATACCCAGGAATTTCTACACTCGGGTGGGACCTCAGCAAAGGCAGCAGTTTGAGTCAGCCCTCCCGCCGTACCACTCTGTTCGGTTACTTGTTTTCATGGACTTTGCCTGAGAGTTTGCCTCCAGGGACCAAGGATCCGGACCGCAATCCACCAGACCCCAGGCCCCTGGAGGGGAGGTAAGGACGTCGAGGTGCAGAATGATGAAACTCTGAAATCCCAGCTAAGTGATATAAGGGGTTGAGTGAGCACATGCAATCCTTTGGCCATATATAAATGTAATCCCTTAGGTGTTTCCCCTACGCTCTGTGTATTGTAGACATGAGCTGTAGATCCATCTGGGGCTAAGTTTGGATCCAGCCGCACCTAGACTCTTCTCCGAGGAAGAGTTTAGAAAGCAAGGGGGTCCATTCCGAACCTCACAACAGACACAAAGCATAGATCCAGCCTGGGGCTAAGTTTGGACCCTGCTGCACTTAGACTCCTCTCTGAGCAGGAGTTTAGTAAGCAAGGGGGTCCCATCTGAACTTCGACTCAACAGAAGCGCCCCCCTTTAGCTTTCGGCATTTCCCGTCCAGGTACAGATCACTCTGAAACGAGTCTCACCTGAATATGCCCGGCATATTTTGTCAAAGCAGTAATAGTCCCCCTTGCCATCACTCTAACGTCGCACGGTAAGCGATCTAAAACCGCTCTCGGCCAGCAGCGCCCCGAGTCACTCACCCGACACCAACCGATGGCGGCAGGATGGCAGGCGCCGTCCCCGATTACTGATGGAGGCACAGGGCGAGTTAGAGGTCCAGATTCTCGGAGGAATGAGCCCGTGGTAATAGTCACGATTGGAAAGCTGTGGAAGAAAAGCTCACTATGCTCAAGAGCCATAGGAATGATGGAAAGGGAATTAATAGCAAAGTGTACCTTAAGGAACCAAGACACGTTTTGCAGAGCGCTGGGGAGGAATGGGGAGCCCTGAGAAACCAAGACACGTTTTGGTGAGCCCTGGGGAGTAATGGGGATCCCCGAGGAAGCAAGACAAGTTTTGGGGAGCCTTGAGGAAGCAAGACATGTTTTGGGGAGCCCTGAGGAACCAAGAAACGTTTTGGGGAGCCCTGAGGAGGAAGGGGGAGCTCTGAGGATCCAAGACACGTGTTGGGGTGCCCTACGGAGCAATGGGCAATGAGCTCTGGGGGGGCCCTGGGGGGGCCCTGTCGGGCTCTACTGGGCCCTGTCGGGCTCTACTGGGCCCTGTCGGGCTCTACTGGGCCCTGTCGGGCCCTGTCGGGCCCTGTCGGGCTCTACTGGGCCCTGTCGGGCCCTGTCGGGCTCTACTGGGCCCTGTCGGGCTCTACTGGGCCCTGTCGGGCCCTGTCGGGCCCTACTGGGCTCTACTGTTCCCTGTCGGGCCCTGTCGGGCCCTACTGGGCTCTACTGTTCCCTGTCGGGCCCTACTGGGCTCTACTGTTCCCTGTCGGGCCCTGTCGGGCCCTACTGGGCTCTACTGTTCCCTGTCGGGCCCTACTGGGCTCTACTGTTCCCTGTCGGGCCCTGTCGGGCCCTACTGGGCTCTACTGTTCCCTGTCGGGCCCTACTGGGCTCTACTGTTCCCTGTCGGGCCCTACTGGGCTCTACTGTTCCCGGTCGGGCCCTACTGGGCTCTACTGTTCCCTGTCGGGCCCTACTGGGCTCTACTGTTCCCTGTCGGGCCCTACTGGGCTCTACTGTTCCCTGTCGGGCCCTGTCGGGCTCTACTGGGCTCTACTGTTCCCTGTCGGGCTCTACTGGGCTCTACTGTTCCCTGTCGGGCCCTGTCGGGCCCTGTCGGGCTCTACTGTTCCCTGTCGGGCCCTGTCGGGCTCTGTCGGGCCCTACTGGGCGCTACTGGTCCCTGTCGGGCCCTGTCGGGCCCTGTCGGGCCCTGTCGGGCCCTGTCGGGCCCTGTCGGGCCCTGTCGGGCTCTGTCGGGCTCCACGAGGCTCTGTCGGGCTCTGTCGGGCCCTGTCCGGCTCTACTGGGCCCTGTCCGGCTCTACTGGGCCCTGTCCGGCTCTACTGGGCCCTGTCCGGCTCTGCTGGGCCCTGTCGGGCCCTGTCGGGCCCTACTGGTCCCTGTCGGGCTCTGTCGGGCTCTACTGGTCCCTGTCGAGCCCTGTCGGGCCCTTTCGGGCCCTACTGGGCTAAACTGGGCCCTGTCGGGCCCTGTCGGGCTAAACTGGGCCCTGTCGGGCCCTGTCGGGCTCTACTGGGCTCTACTGTTCCCTGTCGGGCCCTGTCAAGCCCTGTCGGGCCCTGTCGGGCCCTGTCGGGCTCTGTCGGGCCCTGTCGGGCCCTACTGGTCCCTGTCGGGCTCTGTCGGGCTCTACTGGTCCCTGTCGAGCCCTGTCGGGCCCTGTCGGGCCCTGTCGGGCCCTTTCGGGCCCTACTGGGCTAAACTGGGCCCTGTCGGGCCCTGTCGGGCTAAACTGGGCCCTGTCGGGCCCTGTCGGGCTCTACTGGGCTCTACTGTTCCCTGTCGGGCCCTGTCGGGCCCTGTCGGGCCCTGTCGGGCCCTGTCGGGCCCTGTCGGGCCCTGTCGGTCCCTGTCGGTCCCTGTCGGTCCCTGTCGGTCCCTGTCGGTCCCTGTCGGTCCCTGTCGGTCCCTGTCGGTCCCTGTCGGTCCCTGTCGGGCTCTGTCGGGCTCTGTCGGGCTCTGCTGGGCCCTGTTGGGCCCTGTCGGGCTCTACTGGGCGCTACTGGGCCCTGTCGGGCCCTGTCGGGCCCTGTCGGGCCCTGTCGGACTCTACTGGGCCCTGTCGGGCTCTGTCGGGCTCTGTCGGGCTCTGTCGGGCTCTATCGGGCTCTGTCGGGCTCTGTCGGGCTCTACTGGGCCCTGTCGGGCCCTGTCGGGTTCTGTCGGGCTCTACTGGGACCTGTCGGGCCCTGTCGGGCTCTGTAGGGCTCTGTCGGGCTCTGTCGGGCTCTACTGGGCTCTACTGTTCCCTGTCGGGCTCTACTGGGCCCTGTCGGGCTCTACTGTTCCCTGTCGGGCCCTGTCGGGCCCTGTCGGGCTCTGTCGGGCTCTACTGGGTTCTACTGGGCTCTGTCGGGCTCTACTGGGCTCTGTCGGGCTCTACTGGGCTCTGTCGGGCTCTGTCGTGCCCTGTCGGGCCCTGTCGGGCCCTGTCGGGCCCTGTCGGGCCCTGTCGGGCCCTGTCGGGCTCTGTCGGGCCCTGTCGGGCTCTGTCGGGCCCTGTCGGGCTCTGTCGGGCCCTGTCGGGCTCTTCTGGGCCCTGTCGGGCTCTTCTGGGCCCTGTCGGGCTCTACTGGGCCCTGTCGGGCCCTCTCGGGCTCTACTGGGCTAATCTGGGCCCTGTCGGGCCCTGTCGGGCTCTACTGGGCTAAACTGGGCCCTGTCGGGCCCTGTCGGGCTCTGTCGGGCTCTACTGGGCTCTACTGTTCCCTGTCGGGCCCTGTCGGGCTCTACTGGGCCCTGTCGGGCTCTGTCGGGCTCTGTCGGGCCCTGTCGGGCTCTACTGGGCTCTACTGGGCCCTGTCGGGCTCTGTCGGGCTCTACTGGGCTCTACTGCGCCCTGTCGGGCTCTGTCGGGCTCTGTCGGGCTCTACTGGGCGCTACTGGGCCCTGTCGGGCCCTGTCGGGCTCTGTCGGGCTCTACTGGTCCCTGTCGGGCCCTGTCGGGCCCTGTCGGGCTCTGTCGGGCTCTACTGGGCTCTACTGTTCCCTGTCGGGCCCTGACGGGCCCTGACGGGCCCTGTCGGGCTCTGTCGGGCTCTGTCGGGCTGTGTCGGGCTCTACTGGGCTCTACTGTTCTCTGTCGGGCCCTGTCGGGCCCTGTCGGGCCCTGTCGGGCCCTGTCGGGCTCTGTCGGGCTCTACTGGGCTTTGTCGGGCCCTGTCGGGCTCTACTGGGCCCTGTCGGGCTCTGTCGGGCTCTGTCGGGCTCTGTCGGGCTCTGTCGGGCTCTGTCGGGCTCTGTCGGGCTCTGTCGGGCTCTGTCGGGCTCTACTGGGCTCTGTCGGGCCCTGTCGGGCTCTGTCGGGCTCTGTCGGGCTCTACTGCGCTCTGTCGGGCCCTGTCGGGCCCTGTCGGGCCCTGTCGGGCCCTGTCGGGCTCTGTCGGGCTCCACTAGGCTCTGTCGGCCTCTGTCGGCCTCTGTCGGCCTCTGTCGGGCTCTGTCGGGCTCTGTCGGGCTCTGTCGGGCTCTACTGGGCTCTACTGGGCTCTACTGGGCCCTGTCGGGCCCTGTCAGGCCCTGTCGGGCCCTGTCGGGCTCTCTCGGGCTCTGCCGGGCTCTGCCGGGCTCTGTCGGGCTCTACTGGTCCCTGTCGGGCCCTGTCGGGCCTTTTCGGGCCCTACTGGGCTAAACTGGGCCCTGTCGGGCCCTGTCGGGCTCTACTGGGCTAAACTGGGCCCTGTCGGGCCCTGTCGGGTTCTACTGGGCTCTACTGTTCCCTGACGGGCCCTGTCGGGCCCTGTCGGGCCCTGTCGGGCCCTGTCGGGCTCTGTCGGGCTCTGTCGGGCTCTGTCGGGCTCTACTGGGCTCTACTGTTCCCTGTCGGTCCCTGTCGGGCTCTGTCGGGCTCTGTCGGGCTCTGTCGGGCTCTGTCGGGCTCTGTCGGGCTCTGTCGGGCTCTGTCGGGCTCTGTCGGGCTCTGTCGGGCTCTGTCGGGCTCTACTGGGCTCTACTCTGCTCTGTCGGGCTCTGTCGGGCTCTGTCGGGCTCTGTCGGGCTCTGTCGGGCTCTGTCGGGCTCTGTCGGGCTCTGTCGGGCTCTGTCGGGCTCTACTGGGCCCTGTCGGGCTCTGTCGGGCTCTACTGGGCCCTGTCGGGCCCTGTCGGGCCCTGTCGGGCTCTGTCGGACTCTACTGGTCCCTGTCGGGCTCTGTCGGGCTCTACTGGGCCCTGTCGGGCCCTGTCGGGCTCTACTGGGCTCTGTCGGGCTCTGTCGGGCTCTGTCGGGCTCTGTCGGGCTCTACTGGGCCCTGTCGGGCCCTGTCGGGCTCTGTCGGGTTCTGTCGGGCTCTACTGGGACCTGTCGGGCCCTGTCGGGCTCTGTAGGGCTCTACTGGGCCCTGTCGGGCTCTACTGTTCCCTGTCGGGCCCTGTCGGACTCTGTCGGGCTCTGTCGGGCTCTACTGGGCTCTACTGTTCCCTGTCGGGCTCTGTCGGGCGCTGTCGGGCGCTGTCGGGCGCTGTCGGGCGCTGTCGGGCGCTGTCGGGCGCTGTCGGGCTCTGTCGGGCTCTGTCGGGCTCTGTCGGGCTCTGTCGGGCTCTGTCGGGCTCTACTGGGCCCTGTCGGGCTCTGTCGGGCTCTACAGGGCCCTGTCGGGACCTGTCGGGCCCTGTCGGGCTCTACTGGGCCCTGTCGCGCTCTACTGGGCCCTGTCGGGCCCTGTCGGGCTCTACTGGGCTAAACTGGGCCCTGTCGGGCCCTGTCGGGCTCTACTGGGCTAAACTGGGCCCTGTCGGGCCCTGTCGGGCTCTACTGGGCTAAACTGGGCCCTGTCGGGCCCTGTCGGGCTCTGTCGGGCTTTGTCGGGCTCTACTGGGCTCTACTATTCCCTGTCGGGCTCTGTCGGGCCCTGACGGGCTCTGTCGGGCTCTGTCGGGTTCTGTCGGTCACTACTGGGACCTGTCGGGCTCTGTCGGGCTCTGTCGGGCTCTGTCGGGCTCTGTCGGGCTCTACTGGGCCCTGTCGGGCTCTGTCGGGCCCTGTCGGGCTCTACTGTTCCCTGTCGGGCCCTGTCGGGCCCTGTCGGGCCCTGTCGGGCCCTGTCGGGCCCTGTCGGGCTCTGTCGGGCTCTGTCGGGCTCTGTCGGGCTCTGTCGGGCTCTGTCGGGCTCTGTCGGGCTCTGTCGGGCCCTGTCGGGTTCTGTCGGGCTCTACTGGCTTCTTCTGGGCCCTGTCGGGCTCTGTCGGGCTCTACTGGGCCCTGTCGGGCCCTGTCGGGCTCTACTGGGCGCTACTGGGCCCTGTCGGGCTCTGTCGGGCTCTACTGGGCTCTGTCGGGCTCTGTCGGGCTCTACTGGTCCCTGTCGGGCTCTACTGGTCCCTGTCGGGCTCTACTGGGCCCTGTCGGGCCCTGTCGGGCTCTACTGGGCTAAACTGGGCCCTGTCGGGCCCTGTCGGGCTCTACTGGGCTAAACTCTGCCCTGTCGGGCTCTGTCGGGCTCTGTCGGGCTCTGTCGGGCTCTGTCGGGCTCTGTCGGGCTCTGTCGGGCTCTGTCGGGCCCTGTCGGGCTCTACTGGGCCCTGTCGGGCCCTGTCGGGCCATGTCGGGCCCTTTCGGGCTCTGTCAGGTTCTGTCGGGCCCTGTCGGGCCCTGTCGGGCCCTGTCGGGCCCTGTCGGGCCCTGTCGGGCCCTGTCGGGCCCTGTCGGGCTCTGTCGGGCTCTGTCGGGCTCTGTCGGGCTCTGTCGGGCTCTGTCGGGCTCTGTCGGGCTCTGTCGGGCTCTACTGGGCTCTACTGGGCCCTGTCGGGCTCTGTCGGGCTCTGTCGGGCTCTGTCGGGCTCTACTGGGCTCTACTGCGCCCTGTCGGGCTCTGTCGGGCTCTACTGGGCGCTACTGGGCCCTGTCGGGCTCTGTCGGGCTCTGTCGGGCTCTGTCGGGCTCTGTCGGGCTCTGTCGGGCTCTGTCGGGCCCTGTCGGGCTCTGTCGGGCCCTGTCGGGCCCTGTCGGGCCCTGTCGGGCCCTGTCGGGCCCTGTCGGGCCCTGTCGGGCCCTGTCGGGCTCTGTCGGGCTCTGTCGGGCTCTGTCGGGCTCTGTCGGGCTCTGTCGGGCTCTGTCGGGCTCTGTCGGGCTCTGTCGGGCTTTGTCGGGCTCTATTGGTCCCTGTCGGGGCCTGTCGGGCCCTGTCGGGCTCTGTCGGGCTCTACTGGGCTCTACTGTTCCCTGTCGGACCCTTTCGGGCCCTTTCGGGCTCTGTCGGGCTCTGTCGGGCTCTGTCGGGCTCTGTCGGGCTCTGTCGGGCTCTGTCGGGCTCTACTGGGCTCTACTGTTCCCTGTCGGGCTCTGTCGGGCTCTGTCGGGCTCTGTCGGGCTCTGTCGGGCTCTGTCGGGCTCTGTCGGGCTCTGTCGGGCCCTGTCGGGCTCTACTGGGCCCTGTCGGGCCCTGTCGGGCTCTGTCGGGCTCTGTCGGGCTCTGTCGGGCTCTGTCGGGCTCTGTCGGGCTCTGTCGGGCTCTGTCGGGCTCTGTCGGGCTCTGTCGGGCTCTACTGGGCCCTGTCGGGCTCTGTCGGGCTCTGTCGGGCTCTGTCGGGCTTTGTCGGGCTCTGTCGGGCTCTACTGGGCTTTGTCGGGCCCTGTCGGGCTCTACTGGGCCCTGTCGGGCCCTGTCGGGCTCTGTCGGGCTCTACTGGGCCCTGTCGGGCCCTGTCGGGCTCTGTCGGGCTCTGTCGGGCTCTGTCGGGCTCTGTCGGGCTCTACTGGGCTCTGTCGGGCTCTGTCGGGCTCTACTGGGCCCTGTCGGGCCCTGTCGGGCCCTGTCGGGCTCTACTGGGCGCTACTGGGCCTTGTCGGGCTCTGTCGGGCTCTGTCGGGCTCTGTCGGGCTCTGTCGGGCTCTGTCGGGCTCTGTCGGGCTCTGTCGGGCTCTACTGGTCCCTGTCGGGCTCTGTCGGGCTCTGTCGGGCTCTACTGGTCCCTGTCGGGCTCTGTCGGGCCCTGTTGGGCTCTACTGGGCTAAACTGGGCCCTGTCGGGCTCTACTGGGCTAAACTGGGCCCTGTCGGGCTCTGTCGGGCTCTGTCGGGCTCTGTCGGGCTCTGTCGGGCTCTGTCGGGCTCTGTCGGGCTCTACTGGGCTCTACTGTTCCCTGTCGGGCCCTGTCGGGCCCTGTCGGGCCCTGTCGGGCCCTGTCGGGCCCTGTAGGGCCGTGTCGGGCCCTGTCGGGCTCTGTCGGGCTCTACTGGGCCCTGTCGGGCCCTGTCGGGTTCTGTCGGGCTCTACTGGGACCTGTCGGGCCCTGTCAGGCTCTGTAGGGCTCTGTCGGGCTCTACTGGGCTCTACTGTTCCCTGTCGGGCCCTGTCGGGCTCTACTGGGCCCTGTCGGGCTCTGTCGGGCCGTGTCGGGCTCTACTGTTCCCTGTCGGGCCCTGTCGGGACCTGTCGGGCTCTGTCGGGCTCTACTGGGCTCTGTCGGGCTCTACTGGGCTCTGTCGGGCTCTACTGGGCTCTACTGGGCCCTGTCGGGCTCTGTCGGGCTCTGTCGGGCCCTGTCGGGCTCTACTGGGCTCTACTGGGCCCTGTCGGGCTCTGTCGGGCTCTACTGGGCCCTGTCGGGCTCTGTCGGGCTCTACTGGGCGCTACTGGGCCCTGTCGGGCTCTACTGGGCTCTACTGGGCTCTACTGGGCTCTGTCGGGCTCTGTCGGGCTCTGTCGGGCTCTGTCGGGCTCTGTCGGGCTCTACTGGGCTTTGTCGGGCTCTGTCGGGCTCTGTCGGGCTCTGTCGGGCTCTGTCGGGCTCTGTCGGGCTTTGTCGGGCTCTACTGGGCCCTGTCGGGCTCTGTCGGGCTCTGTCGGGCTCTGTCGGGCTCTGTCGGGCTCTGTCGGGCTCTGTCGGGCTCTGTCGGGCCCTGTCGGGCTCTACTGGGCCCTTTCGGGCCCTGTCGAGCTCTGTCGGGCTCTGTCGGGCTCTACTGGGCCCTGTCGGGCTCTGTCGGGCTCTGTCGGGCTCTGTCGGGCTCTGTCGGGCTCTGTCGGGCTCTGTCGGGCTCTGTCGAGCTCTGTCGGGCCCTGTCGGGCCCTGTCGGGCCCTGTCGGGCCCTGTCGGGCCCTTTCGGGCTCTGTCGGGTTCTGTCGGGCTCTACTGGGACCTGTCGGGCTCTGTCGGGCTCTGTCGGGCTCTGTCGGGCTCTGTCGGGCTCTGTCGGGCTCTGTCGGGCTCTGTCGGGCTCTGTCGGGCTCTGTCGGGCTCTACTGGGCTCTACTGCGCCCTGTCGGGCTCTGTCGGGCTCTGTCGGGCTCTGTCGGGCCCTGTCGGGCTCTACTGGGCCCTGTCGGGCTCTACTGGGCCCTGTCGGGCTCTACTGGGCCCTGTCGGGCTCTGTCGGGCCTTGTCGGGCTCTACTGGGTTAAACTGGGCCCTGTCGGGCTCTACTGGCCTAAGCTGGACCCTGTCGGGCTCTGTCGGGCTCTGTCGGGCTCTACTGGGCTCTACTGTTCCCTGTCGGGCCCTTTCGGGCCCTTTCGGGCTCTGTCGGGCTCTGTCGGGCTCTGTCGGGCTCTACTGGGCTCTGCTGTTCCCTGTCGGGCTCTGTCGGGCTCTGTCGGGCTCTGTCGGGCTCTGTCGGGCTCTGTCGGGCTCTGTCGGGCTCTACTGGGCTCTGTCGGGCTCTACTGGGCTCTACTGGGCCCTGTCGGGCTCTGTCGGGCTCTGTCGGGCTCTGTCGGGCTCTACTGGGCCCTGTCGGGCCCTGTCGGGCCCTGTCGGGCCCTGTCGGGCCCTGTCGGGCTCTGTCGGGCTCTGTCGGGCTCTGTCGGGCTCTACTGGCCTCTACTGGGCCCTGTCGGGCCCTGTCGGGCTCTGTCGGGCCCTGTCGGGCTCTGTCGGGCCCTGTCGGGCCCTGTCGGGCCCTGTCGGGCTCTACTGGGCTCTACTGGGCTCTGTCGGGCTCTGTCGGGCTCTGTCGGGCTCTGTCGGGCTCTGTCGGGCTCTGTCGGGCTCTGTCGGGCTCTGTCGGGCTCTGTCGGGCTCTGTCGGGCTCTGTCGGGCTCTGTCGGGCTCTGTCGGGCTCTACTGGTCCCTGTCGGGCCCTGTCGGTCTCTACTGGGCTAAACTGGGCCCTGTCGGGCTCTGTCGGGCTCTGTCGGGCTCTACTGGGCTCTATTGTTTCCTGTCGGCCCCTGTCGGCCCCTGTCGGCCCCTGTCGGCCCCTGTCGGCCCCTGTCGGCCCCTGTCGGGCCCTGTCGGGGCCTGTCGGGCTCTACTGGGACCTGTCGGGCTCTGTAGGGCTCTGTTGGGCTCTACTGTTCCCTGTCGGGCCCTGTCGGGCCCTGTCGGGCTCTACTGGGCCCTGTCGGGCTCTGTCGGGCCCTGTAGGGCTCTACTGTTCCCTGTCGGGCTCTGTCGGGCCCTACTGGGCTCTGTCGGGCTCTACTGGGCTCTGTCGGGCTCTGTCGGGCTCTACTGGGCTCTACTGGGCCCTGTCGGGCTCTGTCGGGCTCTGTCGGGCTCTGTCGGGCTCTGTCGGGCTCTGTCGGGCTCTGTCGGGCTCTACTGGGCTCTACTGGGCCCTGTCGGGCTCTGTCGGGCTCTACTGGGCCCTGTCGGGCCCTGTCGGGCTCTGTCGGCCTCTACTGGGCGCTACTGGGCCCTGTCGGGCTCTGACGGGCTCTACTGGGCTCTGACGGGCTCTACTGGGCTCTGTCGGGCTCTGACGGGCTCTACTGGGCTCTGTCGGGCTCTGTCGGGCTCTGTCGGGCTCTGTCGGGCTCTGTCGGGCTCTGTCGGGCTCTGTCGGGCTCTACTGGGCTTTGTCGGGCCCTGTCGGGCCCTGTCGGGCCCTGTCGGGCCCTGTCGGGCCCTGTCGGGCTCTGTCGGGCTCTGTCGGGCCCTGTCGGGCCCTGTCGGGCCCTGTCGGGCTCTGTCGGGCTCTGTCGGGCTCTGTCGGGCTCTGTCGGGCTCTGTCGGGCTCTACTGGGCTCTACTGCGCCCTGTCGGGCTCTGTCGGGCTCTACTGGGCGCTACTGGGCTCTGTCGGGCTCTGTCGGGCTCTGTCGGGCTCTGTCGGGCTCTGTCGGGCTCTGTCGGGCTCTGTCGGGCTCTGTCGGGCTCTGTCGGGCTCTGTCGGGCTCTGTCGGGCTCTGTCGGGCTCTGTCGGGCTCTATTGGCCTCTACTGGGCTCTACTGGGCTCTGTCGGGCTCTACAGGTACCTGTCGGGCTCTGTCGGGCTCTATTGGTCCCTGTCGGGCCCTGTCGGGCCCTGTCGGGCTCTACTGGGCTAAACTGGGCCCTGTCGGGCTCTACTGGGCTAAACTGGGCTCTGTCGGGCTCTGTCGGGCTCTGTCGGGCTCTGTCGGGCTCTGTCGGGCTCTACTGGGCTCTACTGTTCCCTGTCGGGCTCTGTCGGGCTCTGTCGGGCTCTGTCGGGCTCTGTCGGGCTCTACTGGGCTCTACTGTTCCCTCTCGGGCCCTGTCGGGCCCTGTCGGGCCCTGTCGGGCCCTGTCGGGCTCTGTCGGGCTCTGTCGGGCTCTACCGGGCCCTGTCGGGCTCTGTCGGGCTCTACTGGGCCCTGTCAGGCCCTGTCGGGCCCTGTTGGGCTCTGTCGGGCTCTGTCGGGCTCTACTGCGCTCTGTCGGGCTCTGTCGGGCTCTGTCGGGCTCTGTCGGGCTCTGTCGGGCTCTGTCGGGCTCTACTGGGCTCTACTGGGCCCTGTCGGGCCCTGTCGGGCCCTGTCGGGCTCTACTGGGCTCTACTGGGCCCTGTCGGGCCCTGTCGGGCCCTGTCGGGCTCTATCGGGCTCTACTGGTCCCTGTCGGGCTCTACTGGGCTAAACTGGGCCCTGTCGGGCCCTGTCGGGCTCTACTGGGCTAAACTGGGCCCTGTCGGGCCCTGTCGGGCTCTGTCGGGCTCTGTCGGGCTCTGTCGGGCTCTGTCGGGCTCTGTCGGGCTCTGTCGGGCTCTGTCGGGCTCTACTGGGCTCTACTGTTCCCTGTCGGGCCCTGTCGGGCCCTGTCGGGCTCTGTCGGGCTCTACTGGGCCCTGTCGGGCCCTGTCGGGCTCTACTGGGCTCTGTCGGGCTCTACTGGGCTCTACTGGGCCCTGTCGGGCCCTGTCGGGCCCTGTCGGGCCCTGTCGGGCTCTACTGGTCCCTGTCGGGCCCTGTCGGGCCCTGTCGGGCCCTGTCGGGCCCTGTCGGGCCCTGTCGGGCCCTGTCGGGCTCTGTCGGGCTCTGTCGGGCTCTGTCGGGCTCTGTCGGGCTCTGTCGGGCTCTACTGCGCTCTGTCGGGCTCTGTCGGGCCCTGTCGGGCTCTGTCGGGCCCTGTCGGGCTCTGTCGGGCTCTACTGGGCCCTGTCGGGCCCTGTCGGACCCTGTCGGGCTCTGTCGGGCTCTGTCGGGCTCCACGAGGCTCTGTCGGCCTCTGTCGGGCTCTGTCGGGCTCTACTGGGCCCTGTCGGGCTCTGTCGGGCTCTGTCCGGCTCTACTGGGCCCTGTCGGGCTCTGTCGGGCTCTGTCGGGCCCTGTCGGGCTCTGTCGGGCCCTGTCGGGCCCTGTCGGGCCCTGTCGGGCCCTGTCGGGCTCTGTCGGGCTCTGTCGGGCTCTACTGGTCCCTGTCGGGCTCTGTCGGGCTCTGTCGGGCTCTACTGGTCCCTGTCGGGCCCTGTCGGGCCCTTTCGGGCCCTACTGGGCTAAACTGGGCCCTGTCGGGCCCTGTCGGGCTAAACTGGGCCCTGTCGGGCCCTGTCGGGCTCTGTCGGGCTCTGTCGGGCTCTGTCGGGCTCTGTCGGGCTCTGTCGGGCTCTGTCGGGCTCTGTCGGGCTCTGTCGGGCTCTGTCGGGCTCTGTCGGGCTCTGTCGGGCTCTGTCGGGCTCTGTCGGGCTCTACTGTTCCCTGTCGGGCCCTGTCGGGCTCTGTCGGGCTCTGTCGGGCTCTACTGGGCCCTGTCGGGCCCTGTCGGTCCCTGTCGGTCCCTGTCGGGCTCTGTCGGGCTCTACTGGGCTCTACTCTGCCCTGTCGGGCTCTGTCGGGCTCTGTCGGGCTCTGTCGAGCTCTGTCGGGCTCTGTCGGGCTCTGTCGGGCTCTGTCGGGCTCTGTCGGGCTCTGTCGGGCTCTGTCGGGCTCTGTCGGGCTCTGCTGGGCCCTCTTGGGCCCTGTCGGGCTCTGTCGGGCTCTGTCGGGCTCTACTGGGCGCTACTGGGCCCTGTCGGGCCCTGTCGGGCCCTGTCGGGCCCTGTCGGGCTCTGTCGGGCTCTGTCGGGCTCTACTGGTCCCTGTAGGGCTTTGGCGGGCCCTGTCGGACTCTACTGGGCCCTGTCGGGCCCTGTCGGGCTCTACTGGGCTCTACTGGGCTCTGTCGGGCTCTGTCGGGCTCTGTCGGGCTCTGTCGGGCTCTACTGGGCCCTGTCGGGCCCTGTCGGGTTCTGTCGGGCTCTACTGGGCCCTGTCGGGCCCTGTCGGGCTCTGTAGGGCTCTGTCGGGCTCTGTCGGGCTCTACTGGGCTCTACTGTTCCCTGTCGGGCCCTGTCGGGCCCTGTCGGGCTCTACTGGGCCCTGTCGGGCTCTACTGTTCCCTGTCGGGCCCTGTCGGGCTCTGTCGGGCTCTACTGGGCTCTACTGGGCTCTGTCGGGCTCTACTGGGCTCTGTCGGGCTCTACTGGGCTCTGTCGGGCTCTGTCGGGCTCTGTCGGGCTCTGTCGGGCTCTGTCGGGCTCTGTCGGGCTCTGTCGGGCTCTGTCGGGCTCTGTCGGGCTCTGTCGGGCTCTACTGGGCTCTACTGGGCTCTACTGTGCCCTGTCGGGCTCTGTCGGGCTCTACTGGGCCCTGTCGGGCCCTGTCGGGCCCTGTCGGGCTCTACTGGGCGCTACTGGGCTCTGTCGGGCTCTGTCGGGCTCTGTCGGGCTCTGTCGGGCTCTGTCGGGCTCTGTCGGGCTCTGTCGGGCTCTGTCGGGCTCTGTCGGGCTCTGTCGGGCTCTGTCGGGCTCTGTCGGGCTCTGTCGGGCTCTACTGGGCCCTGTCGGGCCCTCTCGGGCTCTACTGGGCTAAACTGGGCCCTGTCGGGCCCTGTCGGGCCCTGTCGGGCTCTGTCGGGCTCTACTGGGCTCTACTGTTCCCTGTCGGGCCCTGTCGGGCTCTGTCGGGCTCTGTCGGGCTCTGTCGGGCTCTGTCGGGCTCTACTGGGCCCTGTCGGGATCTGTCGGGCTCTACTGGGCTCTGTCGGGCTCTGTCGGGCTCTGTCGGGCTCTGTCGGGCTCTGTCGGGCTCTGTCGGGCTCTGTCGGGCTCTGTCGGGCTCTGTCGGGCCCTGTCGGGCTCTACTGGGCTCTGTCGGGCTCTGTCGGGCTCTGTCGGGCTCTGTCGGGCTCTGTCGGGCTCTGTCGGGCCCTGTCGGGCTCTACTGGGCCCTGTCGGGCCCTGTCGGGCCCTGTCGGGCCCTGTCGGGCCCTGTCGGGCTCTGTCGGGCTCTGTCGGGCTCTGTCGGGCTCTACTGGGCCCTGTCGGGCCCTGTCGGGCTCTGTCGGGCCCTGTCGGGCTCTGTCGGGCTCTGTCGGGCTCTGTCGGGCTCTGTCGGGCTCTACTGGGCTCTACTGGGCCCTGTCGGGCTCTGTCGGGCTCTACTGGGCTCTACTGCGCCCTGTCGGGCTCTGTCGGGCTCTACTGGGCGCTACTGGGCCCTGTTGGGCCCTGTCGGGCTCTGTCGGGCTCTACTGGTCCCTGTCGGGCCCTGTCGGGCCCTGTCGGGCTCTGTCGGGCTCTACTGGGCTCTACTGTTCCCTGTCGGGCCCTGACGGGCTCTGTCGGGCTCTGTCGGGCTCTGTCGGGCTCTGTCGGGCTGTGTCGGGCTCTACTGGGCTCTACTGTTCCCTGTCGGGCTCTGTCGGGCCCTGTCGGGCCCTGTCGGGCCCTGTCGGGCTCTGTCGGGCCCTGTCGGGCTCTACTGGTCCCTGTCGGGCCCTGTCGGGCCCTGTCGGGCCCTGTCGGGCCCTGTCGGGCCCTGTCGGGCTCTGTCGGGCTCTGTTGGGCTCTGTCGGGCTCTGTCGGGCTCTACTGCGCTCTGTCGGGCCCTGTCGGGCTCTGTCGGGCTCCACTAGGCTCTGTCGGCCTCTGTCGGGCTCTGTCGGGCTCTGTCGGGCTCTACTGGGCTCTACTGGGCCCTGTCGGGCCCTGTCGGGCTCTGTCGGGCTCTGTCGGGCTCTGTCGGGCTCTGTCGGGCTCTGTCGGGCTCTGTCGGGCTCTGTCGGGCTCTGTCGGGCTCTGTCGGGCTCTGTCGGGCTCTGTCGGGCTCTGTCGGGCTCTGTCGGGCTCTGTCGGGCTCTGTCGGGCTCTGTCGGGCTCTACTGGTCCCTGTCGGGCTCTGTCGGGCTCTGTCGGGCTCTGTCGGGCTCTGTCGGGCTCTGTCGGGCTCTACTGGTCCCTGTCGAGCCCTGTCGGGACTTTTCGGGCCCTACTGGGCTAAACTGGGCCCTGTCGGGCCCTGTCGGGCTCTACTGGGCTAAACTGGGCCCTGTCGGGCCCTGTCGGGCTCTACTGGGCTCTACTGTTCCCTGTCGGGCCCTGTCGGGCCCTGTCGGGCCCTGTCGGGCCCTGTCGGGCTCTGTCGGGCTCTGTCGGGCTCTGTCGGGCTCTGTCGGGCTCTGTCGGGCTCTGTCGGGCTCTACTGGGCTCTACTGTTCCCTGTCGGTCCCTGTCGGTCCCTGTCGGTCCCTGTCGGTCCCTGTCGGTCCCTGTCGGTCCCTGTCGGTCCCTGTCGGTCCCTGTCGGGCTCTGTCGGGCTCTGTCGGGCTCTACTGGGCTCTACTCTGCTCTGTCGGGCTCTGTCGGGCTCTGTCGGGCTCTGTCGGGCTCTGTCGGGCTCTGTCGGGCTCTGTCGGGCTCTGTCGGGCTCTGTCGGGCTCTACTGGGCTCTGTCGGGCTCTGTCGGGCTCTGTCGGGCTCTACTGGGCCCTGTCGGGCCCTGTCGGGCCCTGTCGGGCTCTGTCGGGCTCTGTCGGGCTCTGTCGGGCTCTACTGGTCCCTGTCGGGCTCTGTCGGGCCCTGTCGGGCTCTACTGGGCCCTGTCGGGCCCTGTCGGGCTCTACTGGGCTCTACTGGGCCCTGTCGGGCTCTGTCGGGCTCTGTCGGGCTCTGTCGGGCTCTGTCGGGCTCTACTGGGCCCTGTCGGGCCCTGTCGGGCCCTGTCGGGCTCTGTCGGGTTCTGTCGGGCTCTACTGGGACCTGTCGGGCCCTGTCGGGCTCTGTAGGGCTGTACTGGGCCCTGTCGGGCTCTACTGTTCCCTGTCGGGCCCTGTCGGACTCTGTCGGGCTCTGTCGGGCTCTACTGGGCTCTACTGTTCCCTGTCGGGCTCTGTCGGGCTCTGTCGGGCTCTGTCGGGCTCTGTCGGGCTCTGTCGGGCTCTGTCGGGCTCTGTCGGGCTCTACTGGGCTCTACTGGGCCCTGTCGGGCTCTGTCGGGCTCTACTAGGCCCTGTCGGGCTCTGTCGGGCTCTGTCGGGCTCTACTGGGCCCTGTCGGGCCCTGTCGGGCCCTGTCGGGCCCTGTCGGGCTCTGTCGGGCTCTACTGGGCCCTGTCGGGCTCTACTGGGCCCTGTCGGGCTCTAATGGGCCCTGTCGGGCCCTGTCGGGCCCTGTCGGGCTCTACTGGGCTAAACTGGGCCCTGTCGGGCCCTGTCGGGCTCTACTGGGCTAAACTGGGCCCTGTCGGGACCTGTCGGGCTCTGTCGGGCTTTGTCGGGCTCTACTGGGCTCTACTGTTCCCTGTCGGGCTCTGTCGGGCCCTGACGGGCTCTGTCGGGCTCTGTCGGGTTCTGTCGGTCACTACTGGGACCTGTCGGGCTCTGTCGGGCTATACTGGGCCCTGTCGGGCTCTGTCGGGCCCTGTCGGGCTCTACTGTTCCCTGTCGGGCTCTGTCGGGCTCTGTCGGGCTCTGTCGGGCTCTGTCGGGCTCTGTCGGGCTCTGTCGGGCTCTGTCGGGCTCTGTCGGGCTCTACTGGGCCCTGTCGGGCTCTGTCGGGCCCTGTCGGGTTCTGTCGGGCTCTACTGGCCTCTTCTGGGCCCTGTCGGGCTCTGTCGGGCTCTACTGGGCCCTGTCGGGCCCTGTCGGGCTCTACTGGGCGCTACTGGGCCCTGTCGGGCTCTGTCGGGCTCTACTGGGCTCTGTCGGGCTCTGTCGGGCTCTACTGGTCCCTGTCGGGCTCTACTGGGCCCTGTCCGGCTCTACTGGGCCCTGTCGGGCCCTGTCGGGCTCTACTGGGCTAAACTGGGCCCTGTCGGGCCCTGTCGGGCTCTACTGGGCTAAACTGGGCCCTGTCGGGCTCTGTCGGGCTCTATCGGGCTCTGTCGGGCTCTACTGGGCTCTGTCGGGCTCTACTGGGCTCTGTCGGGCTCTGTCGGGCTCTGTCGGGCTCTGTCGGGCTCTGTCGGGCTCTGTCGGGCTCTGTCGGGCTCTGTCGGGCTCTGTCGGGCCCTGTCGGGCCCTGTCGGGCCCTGTCGGGCTCTACTGGGCTCTGTCGGGCCCTGTCGGGCCCTGTCGGGCCCTGTCGGGCTCTGTCGGGCTCTGTCGGGCCCTGTCGGGCCCTGTCGGGCCCTGTCGGGCCCTGTCGGGCCCTGTCGGGCCCTGTCGGGCTCTGTCGGGCTCTGTCGGGCTCTGTCGGGCTCTGTCGGGCTCTGTCGGGCTCTACTGGGCTCTACTGGGCCCTGTCGGGCTCTGTCGGGCTCTGTCGGGCTCTGTCGGGCTCTGTCGGGCTCTACTGGGCTCTACTGCGCCCTGTCGGGCTCTGTCGGGCTCTGTCGGGCTCTGTCGGGCTCTGTCGGGCTCGGTCGGGCTCTGTCGGGCTCTGTCGGGCTCTGTAGGGCTCTGTCGGGCTCTATTGGTCCCTGTCGGGGCCTGTCGGGCCCTGTCGGGCCCTGTCGGGGCCTGTCGGGCTCTGTCGGGCTCTACTGGGCTCTACTGTTCCCTGTCGGACCCTTTCGGGCCCTTTCGGGCCCTTTCGGGCTCTGTCGGGCTCTGTCGGGCTCTGTGGGGCTCTACTGGGCTCTACTGTTCCCTGTCGGGCTCTGTCGGGCTCTGTCGGGCTCTGTCGGGCTCTGTCGGGCTCTACTGGGCTCTGTCGGGCTCTACTGGGCTCTACTGGGCCCTGTCGGGCCCTGTCGGGCCCTGTCGGGCTCTGTCGGGCTCTGTCGGGCTCTGTCGGGCTCTGTCGGGCTCTGTCGGGCTCTGTCGGGCTCTGTCGGGCTCTACTGGCCTCTACTGGGCTTTGTCGGGCCCTGTCGGGCTCTACTGGGCCCTGTCGGGCCCTGTCGGGCTCTACTGGGCCCTGTCGGGCCCTGTCGGGCTCTGTCGGGTTCTGTCGGGCCCTGTCGGGCTCTGTCGGGCTCTACTGGGCTCTGTCGGGCTCTACTGGGCCCTGTCGGGCCCTGTCGGGCCCTGTCGGGCTCTACTGGGCGCTACTGGGCCTTGTCGGGCTCTGTCGGGCTCTGTCGGGCTCTGTCGGGCTCTGTCGGGCTCTGCTGGGCTCTACTGGTCCCTGTCGGGCCCTGTCGGGCTCTACTGGGCTAAACTGGGCCCTGTCGGGACCTGTCGGGCTCTACTGGGCTAAACTGGGCCCTGTCGGGCTCTGTCGGGCTCTGTCGGGCTCTACTGGTCCCTGTCGGGCTCTGTCGGGCCCTGTCGGGCTCTACTGGGCTAAACTGGGCCCTGTCGGGACCTGTCGGGCTCTACTGGGCTAAACTGGGCCCTGTCGGGCTCTGTCGGGCTCTGTCGGGCTCTGTCGGGCTCTGTCGGGCTCTGTCGGGCTCTGTCGGGCTCTACTGGGCTCTACTGTTCCCTGTCGGGCCCTGTCGGGCCCTGTCGGGCTCTGTCGGGCTCTACTGGGCCCTGTCGGGCCCTGTCGGGCCCTGTCGGGCCCTGTCGGGTTCTGTCGGGCTCTACTGGGACCTGTCGGGCCCTGTCGGGCTCTGTAGGGCTCTGTCGGGCTCTACTGGGCTCTACTGTTCCCTGTCGGGCCCTGTCGGGCCCTGTCGGGCTCTACTGGGCCCTGTCGGGCTCTGTCGGGCCGTGTCGGGCTCTACTGTTCCCTGTCGGGCCCTGTCGGGCCCTGTCGGGCCCTGTCGGGCTCTGTCGGGCTCTACTGGGCTCTGTCGGGCTCTACTGGGCTCTGTCGGGCTCTACTGGGCTCTACTGGGCCCTGTCGGGCTCTGTCGGGCTCTGTCGGGCCCTGTCGGGCTCTACTGGGCTCTACTGGGCCCTGTCGGGCTCTGTCGGGCTCTACTGGGCCCTGTCGGGCCCTGTCGGGCTCTGTCGGGCTCTACTGGGCGCTACTGGGCCCTGTCGGGCTCTGTCGGGCTCTACTGGGCTCTACTGGGCTCTGTCGGGCTCTGTCGGGCTCTGTCGGGCTCTACTGGGCTTTGTCGGGCCCTGTCGGGCTCTACTGGGCCCTGTCGGGACCTGTCGGGCTCTGTCGGGCTCTACTGGGCCCTGTCGGGCTCTGTCGGGCTCTACTGGGCCCTGTCGGGCTCTGTCGGGCTCTGTCGGGCTCTGTCGGGCTCTGTCGGGCTCTGTCGGGCTCTGTCGGGCTCTGTCGGGCCCTGTCGGGCTCTACTGGGCCCTTTCGGGCTCTGTCGGGCTCTGTCGGGCTCTGTCGGGCTCTGTCGGGCTCTGTCGGGCTCCACTAGGCTCTGTCGGCCTCTGTCGGGCTCTGTCGGGCTCTACTGGGCCCTGTCGGGCCCTGTCGGGCTCTGTCGGGCTCTGTCGGGCTCTGTCGGGCTCTGTCGGGCTCTGTCGGGCTCTGTCGGGCTCTGTCGGGCTCTGTCGGGCTCTACTGGTCCCTGTCGGGCTCTGTCGGGCTCTGTCGGGCTCTGTCGGGCTCTGTCGGGCTCTGTCGGGCTCTACTGGTCCCTGTCGAGCCCTGTCGGGACTTTTCGGGCCCTACTGGGCTAAACTGGGCCCTGTCGGGCCTTGTCGGGCTCTACTGGGCTAAACTGGGCCCTGTCGGGCCCTGTCGGGCTCTACTGGGCTCTACTGTTCCCTGTCGGGCCCTGTCGGGCCCTGTCGGGCTCTGTCGGGCTCTGTCGGGCTCTGTCGGGCTCTGTCGGGCTCTGTCGGGCTCTGTCGGGCTCTACTGGGCTCTACTGTTCCCTGTCGGTCCCTGTCGGTCCCTGTCGGTCCCTGTCGGTCCCTGTCGGTCCCTGTCGGTCCCTGTCGGTCCCTGTCGGGCTCTGTCGGGCTCTGTCGGGCTCTACTGGGCTCTACTCTGCTCTGTCGGGCTCTGTCGGGCTCTGTCGGGCTCTGTCGGGCTCTGTCGGGCTCTACTGGGCTCTGTCGGGCTCTGTCGGGCTCTGTCGGGCTCTACTGGGCCCTGTCGGGCCCTGTCGGGCCCTGTCGGGCTCTGTCGGGCTCTGTCGGGCTCTGTCGGGCTCTACTGGTCCCTGTCGGGCCCTGTCGGGCCCTGTCGGGCTCTACTGGGCCCTGTCGGGCCCTGTCGGGCTCTACTGGGCTCTGTCGGGCTCTGTCGGGCTCTGTCGGGCTCTGTCGGGCTCTGTCGGGCTCTGTCGGGCTCTACTGGGCCCTGTCGGGCCCTGTCGGGCTCTGTCGGGTTCTGTCGGGCTCTACTGGGACCTGTCGGGCCCTGTCGGGCTCTGTAGGGCTCTACTGGGCCCTGTCGGGCTCTACTGTTCCCTGTCGGGCCCTGTCGGACTCTGTCGGGCTCTGTCGGGCTCTACTGGGCTCTACTGTTCCCTGTCGGGCTCTGTCGGGCTCTGTCGGGCTCTGTCGGGCTCTGTCGGGCTCTACTGGGCTCTACTGGGCCCTGTCGGGCTCTGTCGGGCTCTACTAGGCCCTGTCGGGCTCTGTCGGGCTCTGTCGGGCTCTACTGGGCCCTGTCGGGCCCTGTCGGGCCCTGTCGGGCTCTGTCGGGCTCTACTGGGCCCTGTCGGGCTCTACTGGGCCCTGTCGGGCTCTAATGGGCCCTGTCGGGCCCTGTCGGGCCCTGTCGGGCTCTACTGGGCTAAACTGGGCCCTGTCGGGCCCTGTCGGGCTCTACTGGGCTAAACTGGGCCCTGTCGGGACCTGTCGGGCTCTGTCGGGCTTTGTCGGGCTCTACTGGGCTCTACTGTTCCCTGTCGGGCTCTGTCGGGCCCTGACGGGCTCTGTCGGGCTCTGTCGGGTTCTGTCGGTCACTACTGGGACCTGTCGGGCTCTGTCGGGCTCTACTGGGCTCTACTGGGCCCTGTCGGGCTCTGTCGGGCTCTACTAGGCCCTGTCGGGCTCTGTCGGGCTCTGTCGGGCTCTACTGGGCCCTGTCGGGCCCTGTCGGGCCCTGTCGGGCCCTGTCGGGCTCTGTCGGGCTCTACTGGGCCCTGTCGGGCTCTACTGGGCCCTGTCGGGCTCTAATGGGCCCTGTCGGGCCCTGTCGGGCCCTGTCGGGCTCTACTGGGCTAAACTGGGCCCTGTCGGGCCCTGTCGGGCTCTACTGGGCTAAACTGGGCCCTGTCGGGACCTGTCGGGCTCTGTCGGGCTTTGTCGGGCTCTACTGGGCTCTACTGTTCCCTGTCGGGCTCTGTCGGGCCCTGACGGGCTCTGTCGGGCTCTGTCGGGTTCTGTCGGTCACTACTGGGACCTGTCGGGCTCTGTCGGGCTATACTGGGCCCTGTCGGGCTCTGTCGGGCCCTGTCGGGCTCTACTGTTCCCTGTCGGGCTCTGTCGGGCTCTGTCGGGCTCTGTCGGGCTCTGTCGGGCTCTGTCGGGCTCTGTCGGGCTCTGTCGGGCTCTGTCGGGCTCTGTCGGGCTCTACTGGGCCCTGTCGGGCTCTGTCGGGCCCTGTCGGGTTCTGTCGGGCTCTACTGGCCTCTTCTGGGCCCTGTCGGGCTCTGTCGGGCTCTACTGGGCCCTGTCGGGCCCTGTCGGGCTCTACTGGGCGCTACTGGGCCCTGTCGGGCTCTGTCGGGCTCTACTGGGCTCTGTCGGGCTCTGTCGGGCTCTACTGGTCCCTGTCGGGCTCTACTGGGCCCTGTCCGGCTCTACTGGGCCCTGTCGGGCCCTGTCGGGCTCTACTGGGCTAAACTGGGCCCTGTCGGGCCCTGTCGGGCTCTACTGGGCTAAACTGGGCCCTGTCGGGCTCTGTCGGGCTCTATCGGGCTCTGTCGGGCTCTACTGGGCTCTGTCGGGCTCTACTGGGCTCTGTCGGGCTCTGTCGGGCTCTGTCGGGCTCTGTCGGGCTCTGTCGGGCTCTGTCGGGCCCTGTCGGGCCCTGTCGGGCCCTGTCGGGCTCTACTGGGCTCTGTCGGGCCCTGTCGGGCCCTGTCGGGCCCTGTCGGGCTCTGTCGGGCTCTGTCGGGCCCTGTCGGGCCCTGTCGGGCCCTGTCGGGCCCTGTCGGGCCCTGTCGGGCCCTGTCGGGCTCTGTCGGGCTCTGTCGGGCTCTGTCGGGCTCTGTCGGGCTCTGTCGGGCTCTACTGGGCTCTACTGGGCCCTGTCGGGCTCTGTCGGGCTCTGTCGGGCTCTGTCGGGCTCTGTCGGGCTCTACTGGGCTCTACTGCGCCCTGTCGGGCTCTGTCGGGCTCTGTCGGGCTCTGTCGGGCTCTGTCGGGCTCGGTCGGGCTCTGTCGGGCTCTGTCGGGCTCTGTAGGGCTCTGTCGGGCTCTATTGGTCCCTGTCGGGGCCTGTCGGGCCCTGTCGGGCCCTGTCGGGGCCTGTCGGGCTCTGTCGGGCTCTACTGGGCTCTACTGTTCCCTGTCGGACCCTTTCGGGCCCTTTCGGGCCCTTTCGGGCTCTGTCGGGCTCTGTCGGGCTCTGTGGGGCTCTACTGGGCTCTACTGTTCCCTGTCGGGCTCTGTCGGGCTCTGTCGGGCTCTGTCGGGCTCTGTCGGGCTCTACTGGGCTCTGTCGGGCTCTACTGGGCTCTACTGGGCCCTGTCGGGCCCTGTCGGGCCCTGTCGGGCTCTGTCGGGCTCTGTCGGGCTCTGTCGGGCTCTGTCGGGCTCTGTCGGGCTCTGTCGGGCTCTGTCGGGCTCTACTGGCCTCTACTGGGCTTTGTCGGGCCCTGTCGGGCTCTACTGGGCCCTGTCGGGCCCTGTCGGGCTCTACTGGGCCCTGTCGGGCCCTGTCGGGCTCTGTCGGGTTCTGTCGGGCCCTGTCGGGCTCTGTCGGGCTCTACTGGGCTCTGTCGGGCTCTACTGGGCCCTGTCGGGCCCTGTCGGGCCCTGTCGGGCTCTACTGGGCGCTACTGGGCCTTGTCGGGCTCTGTCGGGCTCTGTCGGGCTCTGTCGGGCTCTGCTGGGCTCTACTGGTCCCTGTCGGGCCCTGTCGGGCTCTACTGGGCTAAACTGGGCCCTGTCGGGACCTGTCGGGCTCTACTGGGCTAAACTGGGCCCTGTCGGGCTCTGTCGGGCTCTGTCGGGCTCTACTGGTCCCTGTCGGGCTCTGTCGGGCCCTGTCGGGCTCTACTGGGCTAAACTGGGCCCTGTCGGGACCTGTCGGGCTCTACTGGGCTAAACTGGGCCCTGTCGGGCTCTGTCGGGCTCTGTCGGGCTCTGTCGGGCTCTGTCGGGCTCTGTCGGGCTCTGTCGGGCTCTACTGGGCTCTACTGTTCCCTGTCGGGCCCTGTCGGGCCCTGTCGGGCTCTGTCGGGCTCTACTGGGCCCTGTCGGGCCCTGTCGGGCCCTGTCGGGCCCTGTCGGGTTCTGTCGGGCTCTACTGGGACCTGTCGGGCCCTGTCGGGCTCTGTAGGGCTCTGTCGGGCTCTACTGGGCTCTACTGTTCCCTGTCGGGCCCTGTCGGGCCCTGTCGGGCTCTACTGGGCCCTGTCGGGCTCTGTCGGGCCGTGTCGGGCTCTACTGTTCCCTGTCGGGCCCTGTCGGGCCCTGTCGGGCCCTGTCGGGCTCTGTCGGGCTCTACTGGGCTCTGTCGGGCTCTACTGGGCTCTGTCGGGCTCTACTGGGCTCTACTGGGCCCTGTCGGGCTCTGTCGGGCTCTGTCGGGCCCTGTCGGGCTCTACTGGGCTCTACTGGGCCCTGTCGGGCTCTGTCGGGCTCTACTGGGCCCTGTCGGGCCCTGTCGGGCTCTGTCGGGCTCTACTGGGCGCTACTGGGCCCTGTCGGGCTCTGTCGGGCTCTACTGGGCTCTACTGGGCTCTGTCGGGCTCTGTCGGGCTCTGTCGGGCTCTACTGGGCTTTGTCGGGCCCTGTCGGGCTCTACTGGGCCCTGTCGGGACCTGTCGGGCTCTGTCGGGCTCTACTGGGCCCTGTCGGGCTCTGTCGGGCTCTACTGGGCCCTGTCGGGCTCTGTCGGGCTCTGTCGGGCTCTGTCGGGCTCTGTCGGGCTCTGTCGGGCTCTGTCGGGCTCTGTCGGGCCCTGTCGGGCTCTACTGGGCCCTTTCGGGCTCTGTCGGGCTCTGTCGGGCTCTGTCGGGCTCTGTCGGGCTCTGTCGGGCTCCACTAGGCTCTGTCGGCCTCTGTCGGGCTCTGTCGGGCTCTACTGGGCCCTGTCGGGCCCTGTCGGGCTCTGTCGGGCTCTGTCGGGCTCTGTCGGGCTCTGTCGGGCTCTGTCGGGCTCTGTCGGGCTCTGTCGGGCTCTGTCGGGCTCTACTGGTCCCTGTCGGGCTCTGTCGGGCTCTGTCGGGCTCTGTCGGGCTCTGTCGGGCTCTGTCGGGCTCTGTCGGGCTCTACTGGTCCCTGTCGAGCCCTGTCGGGACTTTTCGGGCCCTACTGGGCTAAACTGGGCCCTGTCGGGCCTTGTCGGGCTCTACTGGGCTAAACTGGGCCCTGTCGGGCCCTGTCGGGCTCTACTGGGCTCTACTGTTCCCTGTCGGGCCCTGTCGGGCCCTGTCGGGCTCTGTCGGGCTCTGTCGGGCTCTGTCGGGCTCTGTCGGGCTCTGTCGGGCTCTGTCGGGCTCTACTGGGCTCTACTGTTCCCTGTCGGTCCCTGTCGGTCCCTGTCGGTCCCTGTCGGTCCCTGTCGGTCCCTGTCGGTCCCTGTCGGTCCCTGTCGGGCTCTGTCGGGCTCTGTCGGGCTCTACTGGGCTCTACTCTGCTCTGTCGGGCTCTGTCGGGCTCTGTCGGGCTCTGTCGGGCTCTGTCGGGCTCTACTGGGCTCTGTCGGGCTCTGTCGGGCTCTGTCGGGCTCTACTGGGCCCTGTCGGGCCCTGTCGGGCCCTGTCGGGCTCTGTCGGGCTCTGTCGGGCTCTGTCGGGCTCTACTGGTCCCTGTCGGGCCCTGTCGGGCCCTGTCGGGCTCTACTGGGCCCTGTCGGGCCCTGTCGGGCTCTACTGGGCTCTGTCGGGCTCTGTCGGGCTCTGTCGGGCTCTGTCGGGCTCTGTCGGGCTCTGTCGGGCTCTACTGGGCCCTGTCGGGCCCTGTCGGGCTCTGTCGGGTTCTGTCGGGCTCTACTGGGACCTGTCGGGCCCTGTCGGGCTCTGTAGGGCTCTACTGGGCCCTGTCGGGCTCTACTGTTCCCTGTCGGGCCCTGTCGGACTCTGTCGGGCTCTGTCGGGCTCTACTGGGCTCTACTGTTCCCTGTCGGGCTCTGTCGGGCTCTGTCGGGCTCTGTCGGGCTCTGTCGGGCTCTACTGGGCTCTACTGGGCCCTGTCGG
The DNA here is from genome assembly GCF_036013445.1 of Caloenas nicobarica. NCBI lineage: Eukaryota > Metazoa > Chordata > Aves > Columbiformes > Columbidae > Caloenas > Caloenas nicobarica. Next base: position 92,624 of record NW_027017275.1, on the reverse strand, counting down.
GCTCTGTCGGGCTCTACTAGGCCCTGTCGGGCTCTGTCGGGCTCTGTCGGGCTCTACTGGGCCCTGTCGGGCCCTGTCGGGCCCTGTCGGGCTCTGTCGGGCTCTACTGGGCCCTGTCGGGCTCTACTGGGCCCTGTCGGGCTCTAATGGGCCCTGTCGGGCCCTGTCGGGCCCTGTCGGGCTCTACTGGGCTAAACTGGGCCCTGTCGGGCCCTGTCGGGCTCTACTGGGCTAAACTGGGCCCTGTCGGGACCTGTCGGGCTCTGTCGGGCTTTGTCGGGCTCTACTGGGCTCTACTGTTCCCTGTCGGGCTCTGTCGGGCCCTGACGGGCTCTGTCGGGCTCTGTCGGGTTCTGTCGGTCACTACTGGGACCTGTCGGGCTCTGTCGGGCTCTACTGGGCCCTGTCGGGCTCTGTCGGGCCCTGTCGGGCTCTACTGTTCCCTGTCGGGCCCTGTCGTTCTCTGTCGGGCTCTGTCGGGCTCTACTGGGCTCTGTCGGGCTCTGTCGGGCTCTGTCGGGCTCTGTCGGGCTCTGTCGGGCTCTGTCGGGCTCTGTCGGGCTCTGTCGGGCTCTACTGGGCCCTGTCGGGCTCTGTCGGGCCCTGTCGGGTTCTGTCGGGCTCTACTGGCCTCTTCTGGGCCCTGTCGGGCTCTGTCGGGCTCTACTGGGCCCTGTCGGGCCCTGTCGGGCTCTACTGGGCGCTACTGGGCCCTGTCGGGCTCTGTCGGGCTCTACTGGGCTCTGTCGGGCTCTGTCGGGCTCTACTGGTCCCTGTCGGGCTCTACTGGGCCCTGTCCGGCTCTACTGGGCCCTGTCGGGCCCTGTCGGGCTCTACTGGGCTAAACTGGGCCCTGTCGGGCCCTGTCGGGCTCTACTGGGCTAAACTGGGCCCTGTCGGGCTCTGTCGGGCTCTATCGGGCCCTGTCGGGCTCTACTGGGCTCTGTCGGGCTCTGTCGGGCTCTGTCGGGCTCTGTCGGGCTCTGTCGGGCTCTGTCGGGCTCTACTGGTCCCTGTCGGGCCCTGTCGGGCCCTGTCGGTCTCTACTGGGCTAAACTGGGCCCTGTCGAGCCCTGTCGGGCTCTACTGGGTTAAACTGGGCCCTGTCGGGCTCTGTCGGGCTCTACTGCGCTCTACTGTTCCCTGTCGGGCTCTGTCGGGCTCTACTGGGCTCTACTGTTCCCTGTCGGGCCCTGTCGGGCCCTGTCGGCCCCTGTCGGCCCCTGTCGGCCCCTGTCGGGCCCTGTCGGGTTCTGTCGGGCTCTACTGGGACCTGTCGGGCCCTGTCGGGCTCTGTAGGGCTCTGTCGGGCTCTACTGGGCTCTACTGTTCCCTGTCGGGCCCTGTCGGGCCCTGTCGGGCTCTACTGGGCCCTGTCGGGCTCTGTCGGGCCCTGTCGGGCTCTACTGTTCCCTGTCGGGCTCTGTCGGGCCCTACTGGGCTCTGTCGGGCTCTACTGGGCTCTGTCGGGCTCTGTCGGGCTCTGTCGGGCTCTGTCGGGCTCTACTGGGCTCTACTGGGCCCTGTCGGGCTCTGTCGGGCTCTGTCGGGCTCTACTGGGCTCTACTGGGCCCTGTCAGGCTCTGTCGGGCTCTACTGGGCCCTGTCGGGCTCTGTCGGGCTCTGTCGGGCTCTACTGAGCGCTACTGGGCCCTGTCGGGCTCTGTCGGGCTCTACTGGGCTCTACTGGGCTCTGTCGGGCTCTGTCGGGCTCTGTCGGGCTCTACTGGGCTTTGTCGGGCCCTGTCGGGCTCTACTGGGCCCTGTCGGGCCCTGTCGGGCTCTGTCGGGCCCTGTCGGGCCCTGTCGGGCTCTGTCGGGCTCTGTCGGGCTCTGTCGGGCTCTGTCGGGCTCTGTCGGGCTCTACTGGGCTCTACTGCGCCCTGTCGGGCTCTGTCGGGCTCTACTGGGCGCTACTGGGCCCTGTCGGGCTCTGTCGGGCTCTGTCGGGCTCTGTCGGGCTCTGTCGGGCTCTGTCGGGCTCTGTCGGGCTCTGTCGGGCTCTATTGGGCTCTATTGGGCTCTACTGGGCTCTACTGGGCTCTGTCGGGCTCTACTGGTACCTGTCGGGCTCTGTCGGGCTCTATTGGTCCCTGTCGGGCCCTGTCGGGCCCTGTCGGGCTCTACTGGGCTAAACTGGGCCCTGTCGGGCTCTACTGGGCTAAACTGGGCTCTGTCGGGCTCTGTCGGGCTCTGTCGGGCTCTGTCGGGCTCTGTCGGGCTCTGTCGGGCTCTACTGGGCTCTACTGTTCCCTGTCGGGCTCTGTCGGGCTCTGTCGGGCTCTGTCGGGCTCTACTGGGCTCTACTGTTCCCTGTCGGTCCCTGTCGGTCCCTGTCGGGCTCTGTCGGGCTCTGTCGTGCTCTGTCGGGCTCTACCGGGCCCTGTCGGGCCCTGTCGGGCCCTGTCGGGCTCTGTCGGGCTCTGTCGGGCTCTACTGGGCCCTGTCGGGCCCTGTCGGGCTCTGTCGGGCTCTACTGGGCCCTGTCGGGCCCTGTCGGGCCCTGTCGGGCCCTGTTGGGCTCTGTCGGGCTCTGTCGGGCTCTACTGCGCTCTGTCGGGCTCTGTCGGGCTCTACTGGGCTCTACTGGGCCCTGTCGGGCCCTGTCGGGCCCTGTCGGGCTCTGTCGGGCTCTACTGGTCCCTGTCGGGCTCTGTCGGGCCCTGTCGGGCTCTACTGGGCTAAACTGGGCCCTGTCGGGCCCTGTCGGGCTCTACTGGGCTAAACTGGGCCCTGTCGGGCCCTGTCGGGCTCTGTCGGGCTCTGTCGGGCTCTGTCGGGCTCTGTTGGGCTCTACTGGGCTCTACTGTTCCCTGTCGGGCCCTGTCGGGCCCTGTCGGGCTCTGTCGGGCTCTACTGGGCCCTGTCGGGCCCTGTCGGGCTCTGTCGGGCTCTACTGGGCTCTGTCGGGCTCTACTGGGCTCTACTGGGCCCTGTCGGGCCCTGTCGGGCCCTGTCGGGCTCTGTCGGGCTCTGTCGGGCTCTACTGGGCCCTGTCGGGCTCTACTGGGCGCTACTGGGCTCTGTCGGGCTCTGTCGGGCTCTACTGGGCTCTGTCGGGCTCTACTGGGCTCTGTCGGGCTCTACTGGGCCCTGTCGGGCTCTGTCGGGCTCTGTCGGGCTCTACTGGGCTCTGTCGGGCTCTACTGGGCTCTGTCGGGCTCTGTCGGGCTCTACTGGGCTCTGTCGGGCTCTGTCGGGCTCTGTCGGGCTCTGTCGGGCTCTGTCGGGCTCTACTGGCCTCTACTGGCCTTTGTCGTGCCCTGTCGGGCTCTACTGGGCCCTGTCGGGCTCTGTCGGGCTCTGTCGGGCTCTACTGGGCCCTGTCGGGCCCTGTCGGGCCCTGTCGGGCTCTGTCGGGCTCTGTCGGGCTCTACTGGGCTCTACTGGGCCCTGTCGGGCTCTGTCGGGCTCTGTCGGGCTCTGTCGGGCTCTACTGGGCTCTACTGGGCCCTGTCGGGCTCTGTCGGGCTCTACTGGGCGCTACTGGGCCCTGTCGGGCTCTGTTGGGCTCTACTGGGCTCTGTCGGGCTCTACTGGGCTCTGTCGGGCTCTGTCGGCCTCTGTCGGGCTCTACTGGGCTTTGTCGGGCCCTGTCGGGCCCTGTCGGGCTCTGTCGGGCCCTGTCGGGCCCTGTCGGGCCCTGTCGGGCTCTGTCGGGCTCTGTCGGGCTCTGTTGGGCTCTGTCGGGCTCTACTGGGCTCTACTGCGCCCTGTCGGGCTCTGTTGGGCTCTACTTGGCGCTACTGGGCCCTGTCGGGCTCTGTCGGGCTCTGTCGGGCTCTGTCGGGCTCTGTCGGGCTCTGTCGGGCTCTGTCGGGCTCTGTCGGGCTCTGTCGGGCTCTGTCGGGCTCTATTGGGCTCTATTGGGCTCTACTGGGCTCTACTGGGCTCTGTCGGGCTCTACTGGTACCTGTCGGGCTCTGTCGGGCTCTATTGGTCCCTGTCGGGCCCTGTCGGGCCCTGTCGGGCTCTACTGGGCTAAACTGGGCCCTGTCGGGCTCTACTGGGCTAAACTGGGCTCTGTCGGGCTCTGTCGGGCTCTGTCGGGCTCTGTCGGGCTCTACTGGGCTCTACTGTTCCCTGTCGGGCTCTGTCGGGCTCTGTCGGGCTCTACTGGGCTCTACTGTTCCCTGTCGGTCCCTGTCGGTCCCTGTCGGGCTCTGTCGGGCTCTGTCGTGCTCTGTCGGGCTCTACCGGGCCCTGTCGGGCCCTGTCGGGCCCTGTCGGGCCCTGTCGGGCTCTGTCGGGCTCTGTCGGGCTCTACTGGGCCCTGTCGGGCCCTGTCGGGCTCTGTCGGGCTCTACTGGGCCCTGTCGGGCCCTGTTGGGCTCTGTCGGGCTCTGTCGGGCTCTACTGCGCTCTGTCGGGCTCTGTCGGGCTCTACTGGGCTCTACTGGGCCCTGTCGGGCCCTGTCGGGCCCTGTCGGGCTCTGTCGGGCTCTACTGGTCCCTGTCGGGCTCTGTCGGGCCCTGTTGGGCTCTACTGGGCTAAACTGGGCCCTGTCGGGCCCTGTCGGGCTCTACTGGGCTAAACTGGGCCCTGTCGGGCCCTGTCGGGCCCTGTCGGGCTCTGTCGGGCTCTGTCGGGCTCTGTTGGGCTCTACTGGGCTCTACTGTTCCCTGTCGGGCCCTGTCGGGCCCTGTCGGGCTCTGTCGGGCTCTACTGGGCCCTGTCGGGCCCTGTCGGGCCCTGTCGGGCTCTGTCGGGCTCTACTGGGCTCTGTCGGGCTCTACTGGGCTCTACTGGGCCCTGTCGGGCCCTGTCGGGCCCTGTCGGGCTCTGTCGGGCTCTGTCGGGCTCTACTGGGCCCTGTCGGGCTCTACTGGGCGCTACTGGGCTCTGTCGGGCTCTGTCGGGCTCTACTGGGCTCTGTCGGGCTCTACTGGGCTCTGTCGGGCTCTACTGGGCCCTGTCGGGCTCTGTCGGGCTCTGTCGGGCTCTACTGGGCTCTGTCGGGCTCTACTGGGCTCTGTCGGGCTCTACTGGGCTCTGTCGGGCTCTGTCGGGCTCTGTCGGGCTCTGTCGGGCTCTGTCGGGCTCTACTGGCCTCTACTGGCCTTTGTCGTGCCCTGTCGGGCTCTACTGGGCCCTGTCGGGCTCTGTCGGGCTCTGTCGGGCTCTACTGGGCCCTGTCGGGCCCTGTCGGGCCCTGTCGGGCTCTGTCGGGCTCTGTCGGGCTCTACTGGGCTCTACTGGGCCCTGTCGGGCTCTGTCGGGCTCTGTCGGGCTCTGTCGGGCTCTACTGGGCTCTACTGGGCCCTGTCGGTCTCTGTCGGGCTCTACTGGGCGCTACTGGGCCCTGTCGGGCTCTGTTGGGCTCTACTGGGCTCTGTCGGGCTCTACTGGGCTCTGTCGGGCTCTGTCGGCCTCTGTCGGGCTCTACTGGGCTCTTTCGGCCTCTGTCGGGCTCTACTGGGCACTGTCGGGCCCTGTCGGGCTCTGTCGGGCTCTACTGGGCCCTGTCGGGGCCTGTCGGCCCCTGTCGGCCCCTGTCGGGCCCTGTCGGGCTCTGTCGGGTTCTGTCAGGCTCTACTGGGACCTGTCGGGCCCTGTCGGGCTCTGTAGGGCTCTGTCGGGCTCTGTCGGGCTCTACTGGGCTCTACTGTTCCCTGTCGGGCCCTGTCGGGCCCTGTCGGGCTCTACTGGGCCCTGTCGGGCTCTGTCGGGCCCTGTCGGGCTCTACTGTTCCCTGTCGGGCCCTGTCGGGCCCTGTCGGGCCCTGTCGGGCTCTGTCGGACTCTACTGGGCTCTGTCGGGCTCTGTCGGGCTCTGTCGGGCTCTGTCGGGCTCTACTGGGCTCTACTGGGCCCTGTCGGGCTCTGTCGGGCTCTACTGGGCCCTGTCGGGCCCTGTCGGGCTCTACTGGTCCCTGTCGGGCTCTACTGGTCCCTGTCGGGCTCTACTGGTCCCTGTCGGGCTCTGTCGGGCCCTGTCGGGCTCTACTGGGCCCTGTCGGGCTCTACTAGGCCCTGTCGGGCCCTGTCGGGCCCTGTCGGGCTCTACTGGGCTAAACTGGGCCCTGTCGGGCTTTACTGGGCTAAACTGGGCCCTGTCGGGCTCTGTCGGGCCCTGTCGGGCTCTGTCGGGCTCTGTCGGGCTCTGTCGGGCTCTGTCGGGCTCTACTGGGCTCTACTGTTCCCTGTCGGGCCCTGTCGGGCCCTGTCGGGCTCTGTCGGGCTCTACTGGGCTCTACGGTTCCCTGTCGGGCCCTGTCGGGCTCTGTCGGGCTCTACTGGGCCCTGTCGGGCCCTGTCGGGCTCTGTCGGGCTCTATTGGGCTCTGTCGGGCTCTACTGGACTCTATCGGGCTCTACTGGGCCCTGTCGGGCCCTGTCGGGCTCTGTCGGGCTCTGTCGGGCTCTACTGGGCTCTACTGGGCCCTGTCGGGCTCTGTCGGGCTCTACTGGGCGCTACTGGTCCCTGTCGGGCTCTCTCGGGCTCTACTGGGCTCTGTCGGGCTCTGTCGGGCTCTACTGGGCTCTGTCGGGCTCTGTCGGGCTCTGTCGGGCTCTGTCGGGCTCTGTCGGGCTCTGTCGGGCCCTGTCGGGCCCTGTCGGGCCCTGTCGGTCCCTGTCGGTCCCTGTCGGTCCCTGTCGGTCCCTGTCGGGCTCTGTCGGGCTCTGTCGGGCTCTGTCGGGCTCTGTCGGGCTCTGTCGGGCTCTGTCGGGCTCTGTCGGGCTCTACTGGGCCCTGTCGGGCTCTACTGGGCTAAACTGGGCCCTGTCGGGCTCTACTGGGCTAAACTGGGCCCTGTCGGGCCCTGTCGGGCCCTGTCGGGCTCTGTCGGGCTCTGTCGGGCTCTGTCGGGCTCTGTCGGGCTCTGTCGGGCTCTGTCGGGCTCTACTGTTCCCTGTCGGGCCCTGTCGGGCCCTGTCGGGCTCTGTCGGGCTCTACTGGGCTCTACGGTTCCCTGTCGGGCCCTGTCGGGCTCTGTCGGGCTCTACTGGGCCCTGTCGGGCCCTGTCGGGCTCTGTCGGGCTCTACTGGGCTCTGTCGGGCTCTACTGGACTCTGTCGGGCTCTACTGGGCCCTGTCGGGCCCTGTCGGGCTCTGTCGGGCTCTACTGGGCGCTACTGGGCCCTGTCGGGCTCTGTCGGGCTCTACTGGGCGCTACTGGGCCCTGTCGGGCTCTCTCGGGCTCTACTGGGCTCTGTCGGGCTCTGTCGGGCTCTACTGGGCTCTGTCGGGCTCTGTCGGGCTCTGTCGGGCTCTGTCGGGCTCTGTCGGGCTCTGTCGGGTTCTGTCGGGCTCTGTCGGGCTCTGTCGGGCTCTGTCGGGCTCTACTGGGCTCTACTGTTCCCTGTCGGGCCCTGTCGGGCCCTGTCCGGCCCTGACGGGCTCTACTGGGCTAAACTGGGCCCTGTCGGGCTCTGTCGGGCTCTACTGGGCTCTGTCGGGCTCTGTCGGGTTCTGTCGTGCTCTACTGGGCCCTGTCGGGCCCTGTCGGGCCCTGTCGGGCTCTGTCGGGCTCTACTGAGCCCTGTCGGGCTCTGTCGGGCTCTGTCGGGCTCTGTCGGGCTCTGTCGGGCTCTGTCGGGCTCTACTGGGCCCTGTCAGGCCCTGTCGGGCCCTGTCGGGCTCTGTCGGGCTCTACTGGGCCCTGTCGGGCCCTGTCGGGCCCTGTCGGGCTCTGTCGGGCTTTGTCGGGCTCTGGCGGGCTCTGTCGGGCTTTGTCGGGCTCTGTCGGGCTTTGTCGGGCTCTGGCGGGCTCTACTGGGCTCTGTCGGGCCCTGTCGCGCCCTGTCGGGCCTTGTCGGGCCCTGTCGGGCTCTGTCCGGCCCTGTCGGGCTCTGTCGGGCTTTGTCGGGCTCTGGCGGGCTCTACTGGGCTCTGTCGGGCCCTGTCGCGCCCTGTCGGGCCCTGTCGGGCTCTGTCGGGCTCTGTCGGGCTCTGTCGGGCTCTGTCGGGCTCTGTCGGGCTCTACTGGGCCCTGTCGGGCCCTGTCGGGCTCTGTCGGGCTCTACTGGGCCCTGTCGGGCTCTGTCGGGCTCTGTCTGGCTCTGTCGGGCTCTGTCGGGCTCTACTGGGCTCTGTCGGGCTCTGTCGGGCTCTGTCGGGCTCTGTCGGGCTCTGTCGGGCTCTGTCGGGCTCTGTCGGGCTCTACTGGGCTCTACTGGGCCCTGTCGGGCTCTGTCGGGCTCTGTCGGGCTCTGTCGGGCTCTGTCGGGCCCTGTCGGGCTCTACTGGGCCCTTTCGGGCCCTGTCGAGCTCTGTCGGGCTCTGTCGGGCTCTACTGGGCCCTGTCGGGCTCTGTCGGGCTCTGTCGGGCTCTGTCGGGCTCTGTCGGGCTCTGTCGGGCTCTGTCGGGCTCTACTGGGCCCTGTCGGGCCCTGTCGGGCCCTTTCGGGCTCTGTCGGGTTCTGTCGGGCTCTACTGGGACCTGTCGGGCCCTGTCGGGCTCTGTCGGGCTCTGTCGGGCTCTACTGGGCTCTACTGCGCCCTGTCGGGCTCTGTCGGGCTCTACTGGGCGCTACTGGGCCCTGTCGGGCTCTGTCGGGCTCTACTGGGCCCTGTCGGGCTCTACTGGGCCCTGTCGGGCTCTGTCGGGCTCTGTCGGGCTCTGTCGGGCTCTGTCGGGCTCTGTCGGGCCCTGTCGGGCTCTACTGGGCTAAACTGGGCCCTGTCGGGCTCTACTGGGCTAAGCTGGGCCCTGTCGGGCTCTGTCGGGCTCTGTCGGGCTCTACTGGGCTCTACTGTTCCCTGTCGGGCCCTTTCGGGCTCTGTCGGGCTCTGTCGGGCTCTGTCGGGCTCTGTCGGGCTCTACTGGGCTCTGCTGTTCCCTGTCGGGCTCTGTCGGGCTCTGTCGGGCTCTGTCGGGCTCTGTCGGGCTCTACTGGGCTCTGTCGGGCTCTACTGGGCTCTACTGGGCCCTGTCGGGCTCTGTCGGGCTCTGTCGGGCTCTGTCGGGCTCTGTCGGGCTCTACTGGGCCCTGTCGGGCCCTGTCGGGCCCTGTCGGGCTCTGTCGGGCTCTGTCGGGCTCTGTCGGGCTCTGTCGGGCTCTGTCGGGCTCTACTGGCCTCTACTGGGCTTTGTCGGGCCCTGTCGGGCTCTACTGGGCCCTGTCGGGCTCTGTCGGGCTCTTCTGGGCTCTGTCGGGCTCTGTCGGGCTCTACTGGGCCCTGTCGGGCCCTGTCGGGCCCTGTCGGGCTCTGTCGGGCTCTACTGGGCGCTACTGGGCTCTGTCGGGCTCTGTCGGGCTCTGTCGGGCTCTGTCGGGCTCTGTCGGGCTCTGTCGGGCTCTGTCGGGCTCTACTGGTCCCTGTCGGGCTCTGTCGGGCTCTGTCGGGCTCTGTCGGGCTCTGTCGGGCTCTGTCGGGCTCTGTCGGGCCCTGTCGGGCCCTGTCGGTCTCTACTGGGCTAAACTCGGCCCTGTCGGGCCCTGTCGGGCTCTACTGGGCTAAACTGGGCCCTGTCGGGCTCTGTCGGGCTCTACTGCGCTCTACTGTTCCCTGTCGGGCTCTGTCGGGCTCTACTGGGCTCTACTGTTCCCTGTCGGGCCCTGTCGGGCTCTACTGGGCCCTGTCGGGCTCTGTCGGGCTCTACTGGGCCCTGTCGGCCCCTGTCGGCCCCTGTCGGCCCCTGTCGGCCCCTGTCGGCCCCTGTCGGCCCCTGTCGGCCCCTGTCGGGCCCTGTCGGGTTCTGTCGGGCTCTACTGGGACCTGTCGGGCCCTGTCGGGCTCTGTAGGGCTCTGTCGGGCTCTACTGGGCTCTACTGTTCCCTGTCGGGCCCTGTCGGGCCCTGTCGTGCTCTACTGGGCCCTGTCGGGCTCTGTCGGGCCCTGTCGGGCTCTACTGTTCCCTGTCGGGCCCTGTCGGGCCCTGTCGGGCCCTGTCGGGCCCTACTGGGCTCTGTCGGGCTCTACTGGGCTCTGTCGGGCTCTGTCGGGCTCTACTGGGCTCTACTGGGCCCTGTCGGGCTCTGTCGGGCTCTGTCGGGCTCTACTGGGCTCTACTGGGCCCTGTCGGGCTCTGTCGGGCTCTACTGGGCCCTGTCGGGCCCTGTCGGGCTCTGTCGGGCTCTACTGGGCGCTACTGGGCCCTGTCGGGCTCTGTTGGGCTCTACTGGGCTCTGTCGGGCTCTGTCGGGCTCTGTCGGGCTCTGTCGGGCTCTGTCGGGCTCTGTCGGGCTCTACTGGGCTTTGTCGGGCCCTGTCGGGCCCTGTCGGGCCCTGTCGGGCTTTGTCGGGCCCTGTCGGGCTCTGTCGGGCTCTGTCGGGCTCTGTCGGGCTCTGTCGGGCTCTGTCGGGCCCTGTCGGGCCCTGTCGGGCTCTGTCGGGCTCTGTCGGGCTCTGTCGGGCTCTACTGGGCTCTACTGCGCCCTGTCGGGCTCTGTCGGGCTCTGTCGGGCTCTGTCGGGCTCTGTCGGGCTCTGTCGGGCTCTGTCGGGCTCTATTGGGCTCTACTGGGCTCTACTGGGCTCTGTCGGGCTCTACTGGTACCTGTCGGGCTCTGTCGGGCTCTATTGGTCCCTGTCGGGCCCTGTCGGGCTCTACTGGGCTAAACTGGGCCCTGTCGGGCTCTACTGGGCTAAACTGGGCTCTGTCGGGCTCTGTCGGGCTCTGTCGGGCTCTACTGGGCCCTGTCGGGCTCTAGTGGGCCCTGTCGGGCCCTGTCGGGCCCTGTCGGGCCCTGTCGGGCTCTGTCAGGCTCTGTCGGGCTCTGTCGGGCTCTGTCGGGCTCTGTCGGGCTCTGTCGGGCTCTGTCGGGCTCTACTGGGCCCTGTCGGGCCCTGTCGGGCCCTGTCGGGCTCTACTGGTCCCTGTCGGGCTCTGTCGGGCCCTGTCGGGCTCTACTGGGCTAAACTGGGCCCTGTCGGGCCCTGTCGGGCTCTACTGGGCTAAACTGGGCCCTGTCGGGCCCTGTCGGGCTCTGTCGGGCTCTGTCGGGCTCTGTCGGGCTCTACTGGGCTCTACTGTTCCCTGTCGGGCCCTGTCGGGCTCTGTCGGGCTCTACTGGGCCCTGTCGGGCTCTGTCGGGCTCTGTCGGGCTCTGTCGGGCTCTACTGGGCTCTGTCGGGCTCTACTGGGCTCTGTCGGGCTCTACTGGGCTCTGTCGGGCTCTACTGGGCCCTGTCGGGCCCTGTCGGGCTCTGTCGGGCTCTGTCGGGCTCTACTGGGCCCTGTCGGGCTCTACTGGGCGCTACTGGGCTCTGTCGGGCTCTGTCGGGCTCTACTGGGCCCTGTCGGGCTCTACTGGGCCCTGTCGGGCTCTACTGGGCCCTGTCGGGCTCTACTGGGCCCTGTCGGGCTCTACTGGGCCCTGTCGGGCTCTACTGGGCTCTGTCGGGCTCTACTGGGCTCTGTCGGGCTCTACAGGGCTCTGTCGGGCTCTGTCGGGCTCTGTCGGGCTCTGTCGGGCTCTACTGGTCTCTACTGGCCTTTGTCGTGCCCTGTCGGGCTCTACTGGGCCCTGTCGGGCTCTGTCGGGCTCTACTGGGCCCTGTCGGGCCCTGTCGGGCCCTGTCGGGCTCTGTCGGGCTCTACTGGGCCCTGTCGGGCCCTGTCGGGCTCTGTAGGTCTCTGTCGGGCTTTACTGGGCCCTGTCGGGCCCTGTCGGGCTCTGTCGGGCTCTGTCGGGCTCTGTCGGGCTCTACTGGGCTCTGTCGGGCCCTGTCGGGCCCTGTCGGCCTCTGTCAGGCTCTGTTGGGCTCTGTCGGGCTCTACTGGGCTCTGTCGGGCTCTGTCGGGTTCTGTCGGGATCTGCCGGGCTCTGTCCGGCTCTACTGGGCTCTACTGGGCTCTGTCGGGCTCTGTCGGGCTCTACTGGGCCCTGTCGGGCCCTGTCGGGCTCTGTCGGGCTCTGTCGGGCACTGTCGGGCTCTACTGGGCCCTGTCGGGCTCTGTCGGGCTCTGTCGGGCTCTACTGGGCTCTGTCGGGCTCTACTGGGCTCTACTGGGCCCTGTCGGGCCCTGTCGGGCTCTGTCGGGCTCTGTCGGGCTCTGTCGGGCTCTGTCGGGCTCTGTCGATCTCTACTGGGCCCTGTCGGGCCCTGTCGGGCTCTGTCGGGCTCTACTGGGCCCTGTCGGGCTCTGTCGGGCTCTGTCGGGCTCTGTCGGGCTCTGTCGGGCTCTACTGGGCTAAACTGGGCCCTGTCGGGCCCTGTCGGGCTCTACTGGGCTAAACTGGGCCCTGTCGGGCCCTGTCGGGCTCTGTCGGGCTCTGTCGGGCTCTGTCGGGCTCTACTGGGCTCTACTGTTCCCTGTCGGGCCCTGTCGGGCTCTGTCGGGCTCTACTGGGCCCTGTCGGGCTCTGTCGGGCTCTGTCGGGCTCTGTCGGGCTCTACTGGGCTCTGTCGGGCTCTACTGGGCTCTGTCGGGCTCTACTGGGCTCTGTCGGGCTCTACTGGGCCCTGTCGGGCCCTGTCGGGCTCTGTCGGGCTCTGTCGGGCTCTACTGGGCCCTGTCGGGCTCTACTGGGCGCTACTGGGCTCTGTCGGGCTCTGTCGGGCTCTACTGGGCCCTGTCGGGCTCTACTGGGCCCTGTCGGGCTCTACTGGGCCCTGTCGGGCTCTACTGGGCCCTGTCGGGCTCTACTGGGCCCTGTCGGGCTCTACTGGGCTCTGTCGGGCTCTACTGGGCTCTGTCGGGCTCTACAGGGCTCTGTCGGGCTCTGTCGGGCTCTGTCGGGCTCTGTCGGGCTCTACTGGTCTCTACTGGCCTTTGTCGTGCCCTGTCGGGCTCTACTGGGCCCTGTCGGGCTCTGTCGGGCTCTACTGGGCCCTGTCGGGCCCTGTCGGGCCCTGTCGGGCTCTGTCGGGCTCTACTGGGCCCTGTCGGGCCCTGTCGGGCTCTGTAGGTCTCTGTCGGGCTTTACTGGGCCCTGTCGGGCCCTGTCGGGCTCTGTCGGGCTCTGTCGGGCTCTGTCGGGCTCTACTGGGCTCTGTCGGGCCCTGTCGGGCCCTGTCGGCCTCTGTCAGGCTCTGTTGGGCTCTGTCGGGCTCTACTGGGCTCTGTCGGGCTCTGTCGGGTTCTGTCGGGATCTGCCGGGCTCTGTCCGGCTCTACTGGGCTCTACTGGGCTCTGTCGGGCTCTGTCGGGCTCTACTGGGCCCTGTCGGGCCCTGTCGGGCTCTGTCGGGCTCTGTCGGGCACTGTCGGGCTCTACTGGGCCCTGTCGGGCTCTGTCGGGCTCTGTCGGGCTCTACTGGGCTCTGTCGGGCTCTACTGGGCTCTACTGGGCCCTGTCGGGCCCTGTCGGGCTCTGTCGGGCTCTGTCGGGCTCTGTCGGGCTCTGTCGGGCTCTGTCGATCTCTACTGGGCCCTGTCGGGCCCTGTCGGGCTCTGTCGGGCTCTACTGGGCCCTGTCGGGCTCTGTCGGGCTCTGTCGGGCTCTGTCGGGCTCTGTCGGGCTCTGTCGGGCTCTGTCGGGCTCTACTGGGCTAAACTGGGCCCTGTCGGGCCCTGTCGGGCCCTGTCGGGCTCTGTCGGGCTCTGTCGGGCTCTGTCGGGCTCTGTCGGGCTCTGTCGGGCTCTACTGGGCTCTGTCGGGCTCTGTCGGGCTCTACTGGGCTCTACTGTTCCCTGTCGGGCCCTGTCGGGCCCTGTCGGGCTCTACTGGGCTAAACTCGGCCCTGTCGGGCCCTGTCGGGCTCTGTCGGGCTCTGTCGGGCTCTGTCGGGCTCTGTCGGGCTCTGTCGGGCTCTGTCGGGCTCTACTGGGCCCTGTCGGGCCCTGTCGGGCCCTGTCGGGCTCTGTCGGGCTCTGTCGGGCTCTGTCGGGATCTACTGGGCTAAACTGGGCCCTGTCGGGCCCTGTCGGGCCCTGTCGGGCTCTGTTGGGCTCTGTCGGGCTCTACTGGGCCCTGTCGGGCCCTGTCGGGCCCTGTCGGGCTCTGTCGGGCCCTGTCGGGCTCTGTCGGGCTCTACTGGGCTCTGTCGGGCCCTGTCGGGCCCTGTCGGGCTCTGTCGGGCTCTGTCGGGCTCTGTCGGGCTCTGTCGGGCTCTGTCGGGCTCTGTCGGGCTCAGTCGGGCCCTGTCGGGCCCTGTCGGGCCCTGTCGGGCTCTGTCGGGCCCTGTCGGGCTCTGTCGGGCTCTACTGGGCCCTGTCGGGCCCTGTCGGGCCCTGTCGGGCCCTGTCGGGCTTTGTCGGGCTCTGTCGGGCTCTGTCGGGCTCTACTGGGCCATGTCGGGCTCTGTTTGGATCTGTCGGGCCCTGTCGGGCCCTGTCGGGCCCTGTCGGGCTCTGTCGGGCTCTGTCGGGCTCTACTGGGCTCTGTCGGGCTCTGTCGGGCTCTGTCGGGCTCTACTGGGCCCTGTCGGGCCCTGTCGAGTTCTGTCGGGCTCTGTCGGGCTCTGTCGGGCTCTGTCGGGCTCTACTGGGCTCTGTCGGGCCCTGTCGGGTTCTGTCGGGCCCTGTCGGGCCCTGTCGGGCCCTGTCGGGCCCTGTCGGGCTCTGTCGGGCTCTATTGGGCTCTGTCGGGTTCTACTGGGCTCTACTGGGCCCTGTCGGGCTCTGTCGGGCTCTACTGGGCTCTGTCGGGCTCTGTCGGGCTCTGTCGGGCTCTGTCGGGCTCTGTCGGGCCCTGTCGGGCCCTGTCGGGCCCTGTCGGGCTCTGTCGGGCTCTGTCGGGCTCTGTCGGGCTCTACTGGTCTCTGTCGGGCCCTGTCGGGCCCTGTCGGGCCCTGTCGGGCCCTGTCGGGCTCTGTCGGGCTCTGTCGGACCCTGTCGGGCCCTGTCGGGCTCTGTCGGGCTCTGTCGGGCTCTACTGGGCCCTGTCGGGCTCTGTCGGGCTCTACTGGGCCCTGTCGGGCCCTGTCGGGCCCTGTCGGGCCCTGTCGGGCTCTGTCGAGCTCTACTGGGCCCTGTCGGGCCCTGTCGGGCTCTGTCGGGCTCTGTCGGGCTCTGTCGGGCTCTGTCGGGCTCTACTGGGCCCTGTCGGGCTCTGTCGGGCTCTGTCGGGCTCTGTCGGGCTCTGTCGGGCCCTGTCGGGCTCTACTGGGCCCTGTCGGGCTCTGTCGGGCTCTACTGGGCCCTGTCGGGCCCTGTCGGGCCCTGTTGGGCTCTGTCGGGCTCTACTGGGCCCTGTCGGGCCCTGTCGGGCCCTGTCGGGCTCTGTCGGGCTCTACTGGTCCCTGTCGGGCTCTGTCGGGCCCTGTCGGGCTCTACTGGGCTAAACTGGGCCCTGTCGGGCCCTGTCGGGCTCTACTGGGCTAAACTGGGCCCTGTCGGGCTCTGTCGGGCTCTGTCGGGCTCTGTCGGGCTCTACTGGGCTCTACTGTTCCCTGTCGGGCCCTGTCGGGCCCTGTCGGGCTCTACTGGGCCCTGTCGGGCCCTGTCGGGCCCTGTCGGGCTCTGTCGGGCTCTGTCGGGCTCTGTCGGGCTCTACTGGGCTCTGTCGGGCTCTACTGGGCTCTGTCGGGCTCTACTGGGCTCTACTGGGCCCTGTCGGGCCCTGTCGGGCCCTGTCGGGCTCTGTCGATCTCTGTCGGGCTCTACTGGGCCCTGTCGGGCTCTACTGGGCGCTACTGGGCTCTGTCGGGCTCTGTCGGGCTCTACTGGGCTCTGTCGGGCTCTACTGGGCCGTGTCGGGCTCTACTGGGCCCTGTCGGGCTCTACTGGGCTCTGTCGGGCTCTACTGGGCTCTGTCGGGCTCTGTCGGGCTCTGTCGGGCTCTGTCGGGCTCTGTCGGGCTCTGTCGGGCTCTACTGGCCTCTACTGGCCTTTGTCGTGCCCTCTCGGGCTCTACTGGGCCCTGTCGGGCTCTGTCGGGCTCTACTGGGCCCTGTCGGGCCCTGTCGGGCCCTGTCGGGCTCTGTCGGGCTCTACTGGGCCCTGTCGGGCCCTGTCGGGCTCTGTAGGTCTCTGTCGGGCTCTACTGGGCCCTGTCGGGCTCTGTCGGGCTCTGTCGGGCTCTACTGGGCCCTGTCGGGCCCTGTCGGCCTCTGTCGGGCTCTGTTGGGCTCTGTCGGGCTCTACTGGGCTCTGTCGGGCTCTGTCGGGTTCTGTCGGGATCTGCCGGGCTCTGTCGGGCTCTACTGGGCTCTACTGGGCTCTGTCGGGCTCTGTCGGGCTCTACTGGGCCCTGTCGGGCTCTGTCGGGCTCTGTCGGGCTCTACTGGGCTCTACTGGGCCCTGTCGGGCTCTGTCGGGCTCTGTCGGGCTCTGTCGGGCTCTGTCGATCTCTACTGGGCCCTGTCGGGCCCTGTCGGGCCCTGTCGGGCTCTGTCGGGCTCTGTCGGGCTCTGTCGGGCTCTGTCGGGCTCTGTCGGGCTCTGTCGGGCTCTGTCGGGCTCTGTCGGGCTCTGTCGGGCTCTACTGGGCTAAACTGGGCCCTGTCGGGCTCTGTCGGGCTCTGTCGGGCTCTACTGGGCTCTGTCGGGCTCTGTCGGGCTCTGTCGGGCTCTACTGGGCTCTACTGTTCCCTGTCGGGCCCTGTCGGGCCCTGTCGGGCTCTACTGGGCTAAACTCGGCCCTGTCGGGCCCTGTCGGGCTCTGTCGGGCCCTGTCGGGCTCTACTGGGCCCTGTCGGGCTCTGTCGGGCTCTGTCGGGCTCTGTCGGGCTCTGTCGGGCTCTGTCGGGCTCTACTGGGCCCTGTCGGGCCCTGTCGGGCCCTGTCGGGCCCTGTCGGGCTCTGTCGGGCTCTGTCGGGCTCTGTCGGGCTCTACTGGGCTAAACTGGGCCCTGTCGGGCCCTGTCGGGCCCTGTCGGGCTCTGTCGGGCTCTGTCGGGCTCTGTCGGGCTCTACTGGGCCCTGTCGGGCCCTGTCGGGCCCTGTCGGGCCCTGTCGGGCCCTGTCGGGCTCTGTCGGGCCCTGTCGGGCTCTGTCGGGCCCTGTCGGGCCCTGTCGGGCCCTGTCGGGCTCTACTGGGCTCTGTCGGGCCCTGTCGGGCCCTGTCGGGCTCTGTCGGGCCCTGTCGGGCCCTGTCGGGCTCTGTCGGGCCCTGTCGGGCCCTGTCGGGCTCTGTCGGGCTCTACTGGGCCCTGTCGGGCTCTGTCGGGCCCTGTCGGGCCCTGTCGGGCTTTGTCGGGCTCTGTCGGGCTCTGTCGGGCTCTACTGGGCCCTGTCGGGCTCTGTTTGGATCTGTCGGGCCCTGTCGGGCCCTGTCGGGCCCTGTCGGGCTCTGTCGGGCTCTGTCGGGCTCTGTCGGGCTCTGTCGGGCTCTGTCGGGCTCTACTGGGCTCTGTCGGGCCCTGTCGGGCCCTGTCGGGCCCTGTCGAGCTCTGTCGGGCTCTGTCGGGCTCTGTCGGGCTCTGTCGGGCTCTGTCGGGCTCTGTCGGGCTCTGTCGGGCTCTGTCGGGCTCTACTGGGCTCTGTCGGGCCCTGTCGGGTTCTGTCGGGCCCTGTCGGGCCCTGTCGGGCCCTGTCGGGCCCTGTCGGGCTCTGTCGGGCTCTATTGGGCTCTGTCGGGTTCTACTGGGCTCTACTGGGCCCTGTCGGGCTCTGTCGGGCTCTACTGGGCTCTGTCGGGCTCTGTCGGGCCCTGTCGGGCTCTGTCGGGCCCTGTCGGGCTCTGTCGGGCCCTGTCGGGCCCTGTCGGGCCCTGTCGGGCCCTGTCGGGCTCTGTCGGACCCTGTCGGGCCCTGTCGGGCTCTGTCGGGCTCTGTCGGGCTCTACTGGGCCCTGTCGGGCTCTGTCGGGCTCTACTGGGCCCTGTCGGGCCCTGTCGGGCCCTGTCGGGCTCTGTCGGGCTCTGTCGAGCTCTACTGGGCTCTGTCGGGCCCTGTCGGGCCCTGTCGGGCCCTGTCGGGCCCTGTCGGGCTCTGTCGGGCTCTGTCGGGCTCTACTGGGCCCTGTCGGGCCCTGTCGGGCTCTGTCGGGCTCTACTGGGCCCTGTCGGGCTCTGTCGGGCTCTACTGGGCCCTGTCGGGCCCTGTCGGGCCCTGTCGGGCTCTGTCGGGCTCTACTGGGCCCTGTCGGGCCCTGTCGGGCCCTGTCGGGCTCTGTCGGGCTCTACTGGGCCCTGTCGGGCCCTGTCGGGCTCTACTGGGCCCTGTCGGGCCCTGTCGGGCCCTGTCGGGCTCTGTCGGGCTCTACTGGGCCCTGTCGGGCCCTGTCGGGCCCTGTCGGGCCCTGTCGGGCTCTGTCGGGCTCTGTCGGGCTCTGTCGGGCTCTGTCGGGCCCTACTGGGCTCTGTCGGGCTCGGTCGGGCCCTGTCGGGCTCTGTCGGGCTCTGTCGGGCTCTACTGGTCTCTGTCGGGACCTGTCGGGCCCTGTCGGGCTCTGTGGGGGTCTGTCGGGACCTGTCGGGCCCTGTCGGGCTCTGTCGGGCTCTACTGGGCCCTGTCGGGCCCTGTCGGGCTCTGTCGGGCCCTGTCGGGCCCTGTCGGGCCCTGTCGGGCCCTGTCGGGCCCTGTCGGGCTCTGTCGGGCTCTGTCGGGCTCTACTGGGCCCTGTCGGGCTCTGTCGGGCTCTGTCGGGCTCTACTGGGCCCTGTCGGGCTCTGTCGGGCTCTGTCGGGCTCTGTCGGGCTCTGTCGGGCTCTGTCGGGCTCTACTGGGCCCTGTCGGGCCCTGTCGGGTCCTGTCGGGCTCTGTCGGGCTCTGTCGGGCTCTGTCGGGCTCTACTGGACCCTGTCGGGCCCTGTCGGGCCCTGTCGGGCTCTGTCGGGCTCTACTGGGCCCTGTCGGGCCCTGTCGGGCTCTGTCGGGCCCTGTCGGGCCCTGTCGGGCTCTGTCGGGCTCTGTCGAGCTCTACTGGGCTCTGTCGGGCCCTGTCGGGCCCTGTCGGGCCCTGTCGGGCCCTGTCGGGCCCTGTCGGGCTTTGCCGGGCTCTGTCGGGCTCTGTCGGGCTCTGTCGGGCTCTGTCGGGCTCTGTCGGGCTGTACTGGGCCCTGTCGGGCTCTGTCGGGCCCTGTCGGTCTCTGTCGGGCCCTGTCGGGCTCTGTCGGGCCCTGTCGGGCTCTGTCGGGCTCTGTCGGGCTCTGTCGGGCTCTGTCGGGCTCTGTCGGGCTGTACTGGGCCCTGTCGGTCTCTGTCGGGCCCTGTCGGGCCCTGTCGGGCCCTGTCGGGCCCTGTCGGGCCCTGTCGGGCTCTGTCGGGCTCTGTCGGGCTCTGTCGGGCTCTGTCGGGCCCTGTCGGGCCCTGTCGGGCTCTACTGGGCCCTGTCGGGCCCTGTCGGGCCCTGTCGGGCCCTGTCGGGCTCTGTCGGGCTCTGTCGGGCTCTGTCGGGTTCTACTGGGCTCTACTGGGCCCTGTCGGGCTCTGTCGGGCTCTGTCGGGCTCTGTCGGGCTCTACTGGGCCCTGTCGGGCCCTGTCGGGCCCTGTTTGGGCTCTGTCGGGCCCTGTCGGGCCCTGTCGGGCTCTGTCGGGCTCTACTGGGCTCTGTCGGGCCCTGTCGGGCCCTGTCGGGCCCTGTCGGGCTCTGTCGGGCCCTGTCGGGCTCTGTCGGGCTCTGTCGGGCCCTGTCGGGCCCTGTCGGGCTCTGTCGGGCTCTGTCGGGCCCTGTCGGGCCCTGTCGGGCTCTGTCGGGCTCTACTGGGCCCTGTCGGGCCCTGTCGGGCTCTGTCGGGCTCTGTCGGGCTCTGTCGGGCTCTGTCGGGCTCTGTCGGGCTCTACTGGGCCCTGTCGGGCTCTGTTTGGATCTGTCGGGCCCTGTCGGGCCCTGTCGGGCTCTGTCGGGCTCTGTCGGGCTCTGTCGGGCTCTGTCGGGCTCTACTGGGCTCTGTCGGGCTCTGTCGGGCTCTGTCGGGCTCTGTCGGTCTCTGTCGGGCTCTACTGGGCTCTGTCGGGCCCTGTCGGGCCCTGTCGGGCCCTGTCGAGCTCTGTCGGGCTCTGTCGGGCTCTGTCGGGCTCTGTCGGGCTCTGTCGGGCTCTGTCGGGCTCTGTCGGGCTCTACTGGGCCCTGTCGGGCCCTGTCGGGCCCTGTCGGGCCCTTTCGGGCTCTGTCGGGCTCTGTCGGGCTCTATTGGGCTCTGTCGGGTTCTACTGGGCTCTACTGGGCCCTGTCGGGCTCTGTCGGGCTCTACTGGGCTCTGTCGGGCTCTGTCGGGCTCTGTCGGGCTCTGTCGGGCTCTGTCGGGCCCTGTCGGGCCCTGTCGGGCCCTGTCGGGCCCTGTCGGGCCCTGTCGGGCCCTGTCGGGCCCTGTCGGGCCCTGTCGGGCTCTGTCGGGCTCTGTCGGACCCTGTCGGGCCCTGTTGGGCTCTGTCGGGCTCTGTCGGGCTCTACTGGGCTCTGTCGGGCCCTGTCGGGCTCTGTCGGGCCCTGTCGGGCTCTGTCGGGCTCTGTCGGGCTCTGTCGGGCTCTGTCGGGCTATGTCGGGCTCTGTCGGGCTCTGTCGGGCTCTGTCGGGCTCTGTCGGGCTCTGTCGGGCTCTGTCGGGCTCTGTCGGGCTCTACTGGGCCCTGTCGGGCCCTGTCGGGCCCTGTCGGGCCCTGTCGGGCCTGTCGGGCTCTGTCGGGCTCTGTCGGGCTCTACTGGGCCCTGTCGGGCTCTGTCGGGCTCTGTCGGGCTCTGTCGGGCCCTGTCGGGCCCTGTCGGGCTCTGTCGGGCTCTGTCGGGCTCTGTCGGGCTCTGTCGGGTTCTACTGGGCTCTACTGGGCTCTGTCGGGCCCTGTCGGGCTCTGTCGGGCTCTGTCGGGCCCTGTCGGGCCCTGTCGGGTCCTGTCGGGCTCTGTCGGGCTCTACTGGGCCCTGTCGGGCCCTGTCGGGCCCTGTCGGGCTCTGTCGGGCTCTACTGGGCCCTGTCGGGCTCTGTCGGGCTCTACTGGGCCCTGTCGGGCCCTGTCGGGCCCTGTCGGGCTCTGTCGGGCTCTACTGGGCCCTGTCGGGCCCTGTCGGGCCCTGTCGGGCTCTGTCGGGCTCTACTGGGCCCTGTCGGGCCCTGTCGGGCTCTACTGGGCCCTGTCGGGCCCTGTCGGGCTCTGTCGGGCCCTGTCGGGCCCTGTCGGGCCCTGTCGGGCCCTGTCGGGCTCTGTCGGGCTCTGTCGGGCTCTGTCGGGCTCTGTCGGACTCTGTCGGGCCCTACTGGGCTCTGTCGGGCTCGGTCGGGCCCTGTCGGGCTCTGTCGGGCTCTGTCGGGCTCTACTGGTCTCTGTCGGGACCTGTCGGGCCCTGTCGGGCTCTGTGGGGGTCTGTCGGGACCTGTCGGGCCCTGTCGGGCTCTGTCGGGCTCTACTGGGCCCTGTCGGGCCCTGTCGGGCTCTGTCGGGCCCTGTCGGGCCCTGTCGGGCCCTGTCGGGCCCTGTCGGGCCCTGTCGGGCTCTGTCGGGCTCTACTGGGCCCTGTCGGGCTCTGTCGGGCTCTGTCGGGCTCTACTGGGCCCTGTCGGGCCCTGTCGGGCTCTGTCGGGCTCTGTCGGGCTCTGTCGGGCTCTACTGGGCCCTGTCGGGCCCTGTCGGGTCCTGTCGGGCTCTGTCGGGCTCTGTCGGGCTCTGTCGGGCTCTACTGGACCCTGTCGGGCCCTGTCGGGCCCTGTCGGGCCCTGTCGGGCTCTACTGGGCCCTGTCGGGCCCTGTCGGGCTCTGTCGGGCCCTGTCGGGCCCTGTCGGGCTCTGTCGGGCTCTGTCGAGCTCTACTGGGCTCTGTCGGGCCCTGTCGGGCCCTGTCGGGCTCTGTCGGGCTCTGTCGGGCTCTGTCGGGCTCTACTGGGCCCTGTCGGGCCCTGTCGGGTCCTGTCGGGCTCTGTCGGGCTCTGTCGGGCTCTGTCGGGCTCTACTGGACCCTGTCGGGCCCTGTCGGGCCCTGTCGGGCCCTGTCGGGCTCTGTCGGGCTCTACTGGGCCCTGTCGGGCCCTGTCGGGCTCTGTCGGGCCCTGTCGGGCCCTGTCGGGCTCTGTCGGGCTCTGTCGAGCTCTACTGGGCTCTGTCGGGCCCTGTCGGGCCCTGTCGGGCCCTGTCGGGCCCTGTCGGGCTTTGCCGGGCTCTGTCGGGCTCTGTCGGGCTCTGTCGGGCTCTGTCGGGCTCTGTCGGGCTGTACTGGGCCCTGTCGGGCTCTGTCGGGCCCTGTCGGTCTCTGTCGGGCCCTGTCGGGCTCTGTCGGGCTCTGTCGGGCTGTACTGGGCCCTGTCGGGCTCTGTCGGGCCCTGTCGGTCTCTGTCGGGCCCTGTCGGGCCCTGTCGGGCCCTGTCGGGCTCTGTCGGGCTCTGTCGGGCTCTGTCGGGCCCTGTCGGGCCCTGTCGGGCTCTACTGGGCCCTGTCGGGCCCTGTCGGGCCCTGTCGGGCCCTGTCGGGCCCTGTCGGGCTCTGTCGGGCTCTGTCGGGCTCTGTCGGGCTCTGTCGGGCTCTGTCGGGCTCTGTCGGGTTCTACTGGGCTCTACTGGGCCCTGTCGGGCTCTGTCGGGCTCTGTCGGGCTCTGTCGGGCTCTACTGGGCCCTGTCGGGCCCTGTCGGGCCCTGTCGGGCTCTGTCGGGCCCTGTCGGGCCCTGTCGGGCCCTGTCGGGCTCTGTCGGGCTCTACTGGGCCCTGTCGGGCCCTGTCGGGCTCTACTGGGCCCTGTCGGGCTCTGTCGGGCCCTGTCGGGCCCTGTCGGGCCCTGTCGGGCCCTGTCGGGCTCTGTCGGGCTCTGTCGGGCTCTGTCGGGCTCTGTCGGACTCTGTCGGGCCCTACTGGGCTCTGTCGGGCTCGGTCGGGCCCTGTCGGGCTCTGTCGGGCTCTGTCGGGCTCTACTGGTCTCTGTCGGGACCTGTCGGGCCCTGTCGGGCTCTGTGGGGGTCTGTCGGGACCTGTCGGGCCCTGTCGGGCTCTGTCGGGCTCTACTGGGCCCTGTCGGGCCCTGTCGGGCTCTGTCGGGCCCTGTCGGGCCCTGTCGGGCCCTGTCGGGCCCTGTCGGGCTCTGTCGGGCTCTACTGGGCCCTGTCGGGCTCTGTCGGGCTCTGTCGGGCTCTACTGGGCCCTGTCGGGCTCTGTCGGGCTCTGTCGGGCTCTGTCGGGCTCTGTCGGGCTCTGTCGGGCTCTGTCGGGCTCTGTCGGGCTGTACTGGGCCCTGTCGGGCTCTGTCGGGCCCTGTCGGTCTCTGTCGGGCCCTGTCGGGCCCTGTCGGGCCCTGTCGGGCTCTGTCGGGCTCTGTCGGGCTCTGTCGGGCCCTGTCGGGCCCTGTCGGGCTCTACTGGGCCCTGTCGGGCCCTGTCGGGCCCTGTCGGGCCCTGTCGGGCCCTGTCGGGCCCTGTCGGGCTCTGTCCGGCTCTGTCGGGCTCTGTCGGGCTCTGTCGGGCTCTGTCGGGTTCTACTGGGCTCTACTGGGCCCTGTCGGGCTCTGTCGGGCTCTGTCGGGCTCTGTCGGGCTCTACTGGGCCCTGTCGGGCCCTGTCGGGCCCTGTCGGGCTCTGTCGGGCCCTGTCGGGCCCTGTCGGGCCCTGTCGGGCTCTGTCGGGCTCTACTGGGCCCTGTCGGGCCCTGTCGGGCTCTACTGGGCCCTGTCGGGCCCTGTCGGGCCCTGTCGGGCTCTGTCGGGCTCTGTCGGGCCCTGTCGGGCCCTGTCGGGCCCTGTCGGGCTCTGTCGGGCCCTGTCGGGCTCTGTCGGGCTCTGTCGGGCCCTGTCGGGCCCTGTCGGGCTCTGTCGGGCTCTGTCGGGCCCTGTCGGGCCCTGTCGGGCTCTGTCGGGCTCTACTGGGCCCTGTCGGGCCCTGTCGGGCCCTGTCGGGCTTTGTCGGGCTCTGTCGGGCTCTGTCGGGCTCTACTGGGCCCTGTCGGGCTCTGTTTGGATCTGTCGGGCCCTGTCGGGCCCTGTCGGGCTCTGTCGGGCTCTGTCGGGCTCTGTCGGGCTCTGTCGGGCTCTACTGGGCTCTGTCGGGCTCTGTCGGGCTCTGTCGGGCTCTGTCGGGCTCTGTCGGTCTCTGTCGGGCTCTACTGGGCTCTGTCGGGCCCTGTCGGGCCCTGTCGGGCCCTGTCGAGCTCTGTCGGGCTCTGTCGGGCTCTGTCGGGCTCTGTCGGGCTCTGTCGGGCTCTACTGGGCTCTGTCGGGCCCTGTCGGGCCCTGTCGGGCCCTGTCGGGCCCTGTCGGGCCCTTTCGGGCTCTGTCGGGCTCTGTCGGGCTCTATTGGGCTCTGTCGGGTTCTACTGGGCTCTACTGGGCCCTGTCGGGCTCTGTCGGGCTCTACTGGGCTCTGTCGGGCTCTGTCGGGCTCTGTCGGGCTCTGTCGGGCCCTGTCGGGCTCTGTCGGGCTCTGTCGGGCCCTGTCGGGCCCTGTCGGGCCCTGTCGGGCCCTGTCGGGCCCTGTCGGGCTCTGTCGGGCTCTGTCGGACCCTGTCGGGCCCTGTTGGGCTCTGTCGGGCTCTGTCGGGCTCTACTGGGCCCTGTCGGGCTCTGTCGGGCTCTACTGGGCCCTGTCGGGCCCTGTCGGGCCCTGTCGGGCTCTGTCGGGCTCTGTCGAGCTCTACTGGGCTCTGTCGGGCCCTGTCGGGCCCTGTCGGGCCCTGTCGGGCTCTGTCGGGCTCTGTCGGGCTCTGTCGGGCTCTACTGGGCCCTGTCGGGCTCTGTCGGGCCCTGTCGGGCCCTGTCGGGCCCTGTCGGGCTCTGTCGGGCCCTGTCGGGCTCTGTCGGGCTCTGTCGGGCTATGTCGGGCTCTGTCGGGCTCTGTCGGGCTCTGTCGGGCTCTGTCGGGCTCTACTGGGCCCTGTCGGGCCCTGTCGGGCCCTGTCGGGCCTGTCGGGCTCTGTCGGGCTCTGTCGGGCTCTACTGGGCCCTGTCGGGCTCTGTCGGGCTCTGTCGGGCTCTGTCGGGCTCTGTCAGGCTCTGTCGGGCCCTGTCGGGCTCTGTCGGGCTCTGTCGGGCTCTGTCGGGCTCTGTCGGGTTCTACTGGGCTCTACTGGGCTCTGTCGGGCCCTGTCGGGCTCTGTCGGGCTCTGTCGGGCCCTGTCGGGCCCTGTCGGGTCCTGTCGGGCTCTGTCGGGCTCTACTGGGCCCTGTCGGGACCTGTCGGGCCCTGTCGGGCTCTGTCGGGCTCTACTGGGCCCTGTCGGGCTCTGTCGGGCTCTACTGGGCCCTGTCGGGCCCTGTCGGGCCCTGTCGGGCTCTGTCGGGCTCTACTGGGCCCTGTCGGGCCCTGTCGGGCCCTGTCGGGCTCTGTCGGGCTCTACTGGGCCCTGTCGGGCCCTGTCGGGCTCTACTGGGCCCTGTCGGGCCCTGTCGGGCCCTGTCGGGCTCTGTCGGGCCCTGTCGGGCCCTGTCGGGCCCTGTCGGGCCCTGTCGGGCTCTGTCGGGCTCTGTCGGGCTCTGTCGGGCTCTGTCGGACTCTGTCGGGCCCTACTGGGCTCTGTCGGGCTCGGTCGGGCCCTGTCGGGCTCTGTCGGGCTCTGTCGGGCTCTACTGGTCTCTGTCGGGACCTGTCGGGCCCTGTCGGGCTCTGTGGGGGTCTGTCGGGACCTGTCGGGCCCTGTCGGGCTCTGTCGGGCTCTACTGGGCCCTGTCGGGCCCTGTCGGGCTCTGTCGGGCCCTGTCGGGCCCTGTCGGGCCCTGTCGGGCCCTGTCGGGCTCTGTCGGGCTCTACTGGGCCCTGTCGGGCTCTGTCGGGCTCTGTCGGGCTCTACTGGGCCCTGTCGGGCCCTGTCGGGCTCTGTCGGGCTCTGTCGGGCTCTGTCGGGCTCTACATGGCCCTGTCGGGCCCTGTCGGGTCCTGTCGGGCTCTGTCGGGCTCTGTCGGGCTCTGTCGGGCTCTACTGGACCCTGTCGGGCCCTGTCGGGCCCTGTCGGGCCCTGTCGGGCTCTACTGGGCCCTGTCGGGCCCTGTCGGGCTCTGTCGGGCCCTGTCGGGCTCTGTCGGGCTCTGTCGAGCTCTACTGGGCCCTGTCGGGCCCTGTCGGGCCCTGTCGGGCCCTGTCGGGCTTTGCCGGGCTCTGTCGGGCTCTGTCGGGCTCTGTCGGGCTCTGTCGGGCTCTGTCGGGCTCTGTCGGGCTGTACTGGGCCCTGTCGGGCCCTGTCGGGCCCTGTCGGTCTCTGTCGGGCCCTGTCGGGCCCTGTCGGGCTCTGTCGGGCTCTGTCGGGCTCTGTCGGGCTCTGTCGGGCTGTACTGGGCCCTGTCGGTCTCTGTCGGGCCCTGTCGGGCCCTGTCGGGCCCTGTCGGGCTCTGTCGGGCTCTGTCGGGCTCTGTCGGGCCCTGTCGGGCTCTGTCGGGCTCTGTCGGGCTCTGTCGGGCTCTGTCGGGCTCTGTCGGGCTCTGTCGGGCTCTGTCGGGCTCTGTCGGGTTCTACTGGGCTCTACTGGGCCCTGTCGGGCTCTGTCGGGCTCTGTCGGGCTCTGTCGGGCTCTGTCGGGCTCTACTGGGCTCTGTCGGGCTCTTTCGGGCCCTGTCGGGCTCTGTCGGGCTCTGTCGGGCTCTGTCGGGCTCTGTCGGGCTCTGTCGGGCTCTGTCGGGCTCTGTCGGGCTCTGTCGGGCTCTACTGGGCCCTGTCGGGCCCTGTCGGGCCCTGTCGGGCTCTGTCGGGCTCTGTCGGGCTCTGTCGGGCTCTGTCGGGCTCTACTGGGCTCTGTCGGGTTCTGTCGGGCTCTGTCGGGCCCTGTCGGGCCCTGTTGGGCCCTGTCGGGCTCTGTCGGGCTCTGTCGGGCTCTGTCGGGCTCTACTGGGCCCTGTCGGGCCCTGTCGGGCCCTGTCGGGCCCTGTCGGGCCCTGTCGGGCTCTGTCGGGCTCTGTCGGGCTCTGTCGGGTTCTACTGGGCTCTACTGGGCTCTGTCGGGCTCTGTCGGGCTCTGTCGGGCTCTGTCGGGCTCTACTGGGCTCTGTCGGGCCCTGTCGAGCTGTGTCGGGCCTTGTCGGGCTCTGTCGGGCCCTGTCGAGCTCTGTCGGGCCCTGTCGGGCTCTGTCGGGCTCTGTCGGGCCCTGTCGGGCCCTGTCGGGCCCTGTCGGGCCCTGTCGGGCCCTGTCGGGCTCTGTCGGGCCCTGTCGGGCTCTGTCGGGCTCTGTCGAGCTCTACTGGGCTCTGTCGGGCCCTGTCGGGCCCTGTCGGGCCCTGTCGGGCCCTGTCGGGCTTTGCCGGGCTCTGTCGGGCTCTGTCGGGCTCTGTCGGGCTCTGTCGGGCTCTGTCGGGCTGTACTGGGCCCTGTCGGGCTCTGTCGGGCCCTGTCGGTCTCTGTCGGGCCCTGTCGGGCTCTGTCGGGCTCTGTCGGGCTGTACTGGGCCCTGTCGGGCTCTGTCGGGCCCTGTCGGTCTCTGTCGGGCCCTGTCGGGCCCTGTCGGGCCCTGTCGGGCTCTGTCGGGCTCTGTCGGGCTCTGTCGGGCCCTGTCGGGCCCTGTCGGGCTCTACTGGGCCCTGTCGGGCCCTGTCGGGCCCTGTCGGGCCCTGTCGGGCCCTGTCGGGCTCTGTCGGGCTCTGTCGGGCTCTGTCGGGCTCTGTCGGGCTCTGTCGGGCTCTGTCGGGTTCTACTGGGCTCTACTGGGCCCTGTCGGGCTCTGTCGGGCTCTGTCGGGCTCTGTCGGGCTCTACTGGGCCCTGTCGGGCCCTGTCGGGCCCTGTCGGGCTCTGTCGGGCCCTGTCGGGCCCTGTCGGGCCCTGTCGGGCTCTGTCGGGCTCTACTGGGCCCTGTCGGGCCCTGTCGGGCTCTACTGGGCCCTGTCGGGCTCTGTCGGGCCCTGTCGGGCCCTGTCGGGCCCTGTCGGGCCCTGTCGGGCTCTGTCGGGCTCTGTCGGGCTCTGTCGGGCTCTGTCGGACTCTGTCGGGCCCTACTGGGCTCTGTCGGGCTCGGTCGGGCCCTGTCGGGCTCTGTCGGGCTCTGTCGGGCTCTACTGGTCTCTGTCGGGACCTGTCGGGCCCTGTCGGGCTCTGTGGGGGTCTGTCGGGACCTGTCGGGCCCTGTCGGGCTCTGTCGGGCTCTACTGGGCCCTGTCGGGCCCTGTCGGGCTCTGTCGGGCCCTGTCGGGCCCTGTCGGGCCCTGTCGGGCCCTGTCGGGCTCTGTCGGGCTCTACTGGGCCCTGTCGGGCTCTGTCGGGCTCTGTCGGGCTCTACTGGGCCCTGTCGGGCTCTGTCGGGCTCTGTCGGGCTCTGTCGGGCTCTGTCGGGCTCTGTCGGGCTCTGTCGGGCTCTGTCGGGCTCTGTCGGGCTGTACTGGGCCCTGTCGGGCTCTGTCGGGCCCTGTCGGTCTCTGTCGGGCCCTGTCGGGCCCTGTCGGGCCCTGTCGGGCTCTGTCGGGCTCTGTCGGGCTCTGTCGGGCCCTGTCGGGCCCTGTCGGGCTCTACTGGGCCCTGTCGGGCCCTGTCGGGCCCTGTCGGGCCCTGTCGGGCCCTGTCGGGCCCTGTCGGGCTCTGTCCGGCTCTGTCGGGCTCTGTCGGGCTCTGTCGGGCTCTGTCGGGTTCTACTGGGCTCTACTGGGCCCTGTCGGGCTCTGTCGGGCTCTGTCGGGCTCTGTCGGGCTCTACTGGGCCCTGTCGGGCCCTGTCGGGCCCTGTCGGGCTCTGTCGGGCCCTGTCGGGCCCTGTCGGGCCCTGTCGGGCTCTGTCGGGCTCTACTGGGCCCTGTCGGGCCCTGTCGGGCTCTACTGGGCCCTGTCGGGCCCTGTCGGGCCCTGTCGGGCTCTGTCGGGCTCTGTCGGGCCCTGTCGGGCCCTGTCGGGCCCTGTCGGGCTCTGTCGGGCCCTGTCGGGCTCTGTCGGGCTCTGTCGGGCCCTGTCGGGCCCTGTCGGGCTCTGTCGGGCTCTGTCGGGCCCTGTCGGGCCCTGTCGGGCTCTGTCGGGCTCTACTGGGCCCTGTCGGGCCCTGTCGGGCCCTGTCGGGCTTTGTCGGGCTCTGTCGGGCTCTGTCGGGCTCTACTGGGCCCTGTCGGGCTCTGTTTGGATCTGTCGGGCCCTGTCGGGCCCTGTCGGGCTCTGTCGGGCTCTGTCGGGCTCTGTCGGGCTCTGTCGGGCTCTACTGGGCTCTGTCGGGCTCTGTCGGGCTCTGTCGGGCTCTGTCGGGCTCTGTCGGTCTCTGTCGGGCTCTACTGGGCTCTGTCGGGCCCTGTCGGGCCCTGTCGGGCCCTGTCGAGCTCTGTCGGGCTCTGTCGGGCTCTGTCGGGCTCTGTCGGGCTCTGTCGGGCTCTACTGGGCTCTGTCGGGCCCTGTCGGGCCCTGTCGGGCCCTGTCGGGCCCTGTCGGGCCCTTTCGGGCTCTGTCGGGCTCTGTCGGGCTCTATTGGGCTCTGTCGGGTTCTACTGGGCTCTACTGGGCCCTGTCGGGCTCTGTCGGGCTCTACTGGGCTCTGTCGGGCTCTGTCGGGCTCTGTCGGGCTCTGTCGGGCCCTGTCGGGCTCTGTCGGGCTCTGTCGGGCCCTGTCGGGCCCTGTCGGGCCCTGTCGGGCCCTGTCGGGCCCTGTCGGGCTCTGTCGGGCTCTGTCGGACCCTGTCGGGCCCTGTTGGGCTCTGTCGGGCTCTGTCGGGCTCTACTGGGCCCTGTCGGGCTCTGTCGGGCTCTACTGGGCCCTGTCGGGCCCTGTCGGGCCCTGTCGGGCTCTGTCGGGCTCTGTCGAGCTCTACTGGGCTCTGTCGGGCCCTGTCGGGCCCTGTCGGGCCCTGTCGGGCTCTGTCGGGCTCTGTCGGGCTCTGTCGGGCTCTACTGGGCCCTGTCGGGCTCTGTCGGGCCCTGTCGGGCCCTGTCGGGCCCTGTCGGGCTCTGTCGGGCCCTGTCGGGCTCTGTCGGGCTCTGTCGGGCTATGTCGGGCTCTGTCGGGCTCTGTCGGGCTCTGTCGGGCTCTGTCGGGCTCTACTGGGCCCTGTCGGGCCCTGTCGGGCCCTGTCGGGCCTGTCGGGCTCTGTCGGGCTCTGTCGGGCTCTACTGGGCCCTGTCGGGCTCTGTCGGGCTCTGTCGGGCTCTGTCGGGCTCTGTCAGGCTCTGTCGGGCCCTGTCGGGCTCTGTCGGGCTCTGTCGGGCTCTGTCGGGCTCTGTCGGGTTCTACTGGGCTCTACTGGGCTCTGTCGGGCCCTGTCGGGCTCTGTCGGGCTCTGTCGGGCTCTGTCGGGCCCTGTCGGGCCCTGTCGGGTCCTGTCGGGCTCTGTCGGGCTCTACTGGGCCCTGTCGGGACCTGTCGGGCCCTGTCGGGCTCTGTCGGGCTCTACTGGGCCCTGTCGGGCTCTGTCGGGCTCTACTGGGCCCTGTCGGGCCCTGTCGGGCCCTGTCGGGCTCTGTCGGGCTCTACTGGGCCCTGTCGGGCCCTGTCGGGCCCTGTCGGGCTCTGTCGGGCTCTACTGGGCCCTGTCGGGCCCTGTCGGGCTCTACTGGGCCCTGTCGGGCCCTGTCGGGCCCTGTCGGGCTCTGTCGGGCCCTGTCGGGCCCTGTCGGGCCCTGTCGGGCTCTGTCGGGCTCTGTCGGGCTCTGTCGGGCTCTGTCGGACTCTGTCGGGCCCTACTGGGCTCTGTCGGGCTCGGTCGGGCCCTGTCGGGCTCTGTCGGGCTCTGTCGGGCTCTACTGGTCTCTGTCGGGACCTGTCGGGCCCTGTCGGGCTCTGTGGGGGTCTGTCGGGACCTGTCGGGCCCTGTCGGGCTCTGTCGGGCTCTACTGGGCCCTGTCGGGCCCTGTCGGGCTCTGTCGGGCCCTGTCGGGCCCTGTCGGGCCCTGTCGGGCCCTGTCGGGCTCTGTCGGGCTCTACTGGGCCCTGTCGGGCTCTGTCGGGCTCTGTCGGGCTCTACTGGGCCCTGTCGGGCCCTGTCGGGCTCTGTCGGGCTCTGTCGGGCTCTGTCGGGCTCTACATGGCCCTGTCGGGCCCTGTCGGGTCCTGTCGGGCTCTGTCGGGCTCTGTCGGGCTCTGTCGGGCTCTACTGGACCCTGTCGGGCCCTGTCGGGCCCTGTCGGGCCCTGTCGGGCTCTACTGGGCCCTGTCGGGCCCTGTCGGGCTCTGTCGGGCCCTGTCGGGCTCTGTCGGGCTCTGTCGAGCTCTACTGGGCCCTGTCGGGCCCTGTCGGGCCCTGTCGGGCCCTGTCGGGCTTTGCCGGGCTCTGTCGGGCTCTGTCGGGCTCTGTCGGGCTCTGTCGGGCTCTGTCGGGCTGTACTGGGCCCTGTCGGGCCCTGTCGGGCCCTGTCGGTCTCTGTCGGGCCCTGTCGGGCCCTGTCGGGCTCTGTCGGGCTCTGTCGGGCTCTGTCGGGCTCTGTCGGGCTGTACTGGGCCCTGTCGGTCTCTGTCGGGCCCTGTCGGGCCCTGTCGGGCCCTGTCGGGCTCTGTCGGGCTCTGTCGGGCTCTGTCGGGCCCTGTCGGGCCCTGTCGGGCCCTGTCGGGCCCTGTCGGGCTCTGTCGGGCTCTGTCGGGCCCTGTCGGGCTCTGTCGGGCTCTGTCGGGCTCTGTCGGGCTCTGTCGGGCTCTGTCGGGCTCTGTCGGGCTCTGTCGGGCTCTGTCGGGTTCTACTGGGCTCTACTGGGCCCTGTCGGGCTCTGTCGGGCTCTGTCGGGCTCTGTCGGGCTCTGTCGGGCTCTACTGGGCTCTGTCGGGCTCTTTCGGGCCCTGTCGGGCTCTGTCGGGCTCTGTCGGGCTCTGTCGGGCTCTGTCGGGCTCTGTCGGGCTCTGTCGGGCTCTGTCGGGCTCTGTCGGGCTCTACTGGGCCCTGTCGGGCCCTGTCGGGCCCTGTCGGGCTCTGTCGGGCTCTGTCGGGCTCTGTCGGGCTCTGTCGGGCTCTACTGGGCTCTGTCGGGTTCTGTCGGGCTCTGTCGGGCCCTGTCGGGCCCTGTTGGGCCCTGTCGGGCTCTGTCGGGCTCTGTCGGGCTCTGTCGGGCTCTACTGGGCCCTGTCGGGCCCTGTCGGGCCCTGTCGGGCCCTGTCGGGCCCTGTCGGGCTCTGTCGGGCTCTGTCGGGCTCTGTCGGGTTCTACTGGGCTCTGTCGGGCTCTGTCGGGCTCTGTCGGGCTCTGTCGGGCTCTGTCGGGCTCTACTGGGCTCTGTCGGGCCCTGTCGAGCTGTGTCGGGCCTTGTCGGGCTCTGTCGGGCCCTGTCGAGCTCTGTCGGGCCCTGTCGGGCTCTGTCGGGCTCTGTCGGGCCCTGTCGGGCCCTGTCGGGCCCTGTCGGGCCCTGTCGGGCCCTGTCGGGCTCTGTCGGGCCCTGTCGGGCTCTGTCGGGCTCTGTCGGTTTCTACTGGGCTCTACTGGGCTCTGTCGGGCTCTGTCGGGCTGTACTGGGCCCTGTCGGGCCCTGTCGGGCTCTGTCGGGCCCTGTCGGGCTCTGTCGGGCTCTGTCGGGCTCTGTCGGGCTCTGTCGGGCTCTGTCGGGCTCTGTCGGGCTCTGTCGGGCTCTGTCGGGCTGTACTGGGCCCTGTCGGTCTCTGTCGGGCCCTGTCGGGCCCTGTCGGGCCCTGTCGGGCTCTGTCGGGCTCTGTCGGGCTCTGTCGGGCTCTGTCGGGCTCTGTCGGGCTGTACTGGGCCCTGTCGGGCCCTGTCGGGCTCTGTCGGGCCCTGTCGGTCTCTGTCGGGCCCTGTCGGGCTCTGTCGGGCTCTGTCGGGCTCTGTCGGGCTCTGTCGGGCTCTGTCGGGCTCTGTCGGGCTGTACTGGGCCCTGTCGGTCTCTGTCGGGCCCTGTCGGGCCCTGTCGGGCCCTGTCGGGCCCTGTCGGGCTCTGTCGGGCTCTGTCGGGCTCTGTCGGGCCCTGTCGGGCCCTGGCGGGCCCTGTCGGGCTCTGTCGGGCTCTGTCGGGCCCTGTCGGGCCCTGTCGGGCTCTGTCGGGCTCTGTCGGGCTCTGTCGGGCTCTGTCGGGCTCTGTCGGGCTCTGTCGGGTTCTACTGGGCTCTACTGGGCCCTGTCGGGCTCTGTCGGGCTCTGTCGGGCTCTGTCGGGCTCTACTGGGCTCTGTCGGGCTCTTTCGGGCCCTGTTGGGCCCTGTCGGGCTCTGTCGGGCTCTGTCGGGCTCTGTCGGGCTCTGTCGGGCTCTGTCGGGCTCTGTCGGGCTCTGTCGGGCTCTACTGGGCCCTGTCGGGCCCTGTCGGGCCCTGTCGGGCTCTGTCGGGCTCTGTCGGGCTCTGTCGGGCTCTGTCGGGCTCTACTGGGCTCTGTCGGGTTCTGTCGGGCTCTGTCGGGCCCTGTCGGGCCCTGTCGGGCCCTGTCGGGCTCTGTCGGGCTCTGTCGGGCTCTGTCGGGCTCTACTGGGCCCTGTCGGGCCCTGTCGGGCCCTGTCGGGCCCTGTCGGGCTCTGTCGGGCTCTGTCGGGCTCTGTCGGGTTCTACTGGGCTCTACTGGGCTCTGTCGGGCTCTGTCGGGCTCTGTCGGGCTCTGTCGGGCTCTGTCGGGCTCTACTGGGCTCTGTCGGGCCCTGTCGAGCTGTGTCGGGCCCTGTCGGGCTCTGTCGGGCCCTGTCGAGCTCTGTCGGGCCCTGTCGGGCTCTGTCGGGCTCTGTCGCGCCCTGTCGGGCCCTGTCGGGCCCTGTCGGGCCCTGTCGGGCTCTGTCGGGCTCTGTCGGGCCCTGTCGGGCTCTGTCGGGCTCTGTCGGTTTCTACTGGGCTCTACTGGGCTCTGTCGGGCTCTGTCGGGCTCTGTCGGGCTCTACTGGGCTCGGTCGGGCTCGGTCGGGCCCTGTCGGGCTCTGTCGGGCTCTGTCGGGCTCTGTCGGGCCCTGTCGGGCCCTGTCGGGCCCTGTCGGGCCCTGTCGGGCTCTGTCGGGCTCTGTCGGGCTCTACTGGGCCCTGTCGGGCCCTGTCGGGCCCTGTCGGGCCCTGTCGGGCTCTGCCGGGCTCTGTCGGGCTCTACTGGGCCCTGTCGGGCTCTGTCGGGCTCTGTCGAGCTCTACTGGCCCTGTCGGGCCCTGTCGGGCCCTGTCGGGCCCTGTCGGGCCCTGTCGGGCTCTGTCGGGCTCTGTCGGGCTCTGTCGGGCTCTACTGGACCCTGTCGGGCCCTGTCGGGCCCTGTCGGGCCCTGTCGGGCCCTGTCGGTCCCTGTCGGGCCCTGTCGGGCCCTGTCGGGCTCTGTCGGGCTCTGTCGGGCTCTGTCGGGCTCTGTCGGGCCCTACTGGGCTCTGTCGGGCTCGGTCGGGCCCTGTCGGGCTCTGTCGGGCTCTGTCGGGCTCTACTGGTCTCTGTCGGGACCTGTCGGGCCCTGTCGGGCTCTGTGGGGGTCTGTCGGGACCTGTCGGGCCCTGTCGGGCTCTGTCGGGCTCTGTCGGGCTCTACTGGGCCCTGTCGGGCCCTGTCGGGCTCTGTCGGGCCCTGTCGGGCCCTGTCGGGCTCTGTCGGGCTCTGTTGGGCTCTACTGGGCCCTGTCGGGCTCTGTCGGGCTCTGTCGGGCTCTACTGGGCCCTGTCGGGCCCTGTCGGGCTCTGTCGGGCTCTGTCGGTCTCTGTCGGGCTCTGTCGGGCTCTACTGGGCTCTGTCGGGCCCTGTCGGGCTCTGTCGGGCTCTGTCGGGCTCTGTCGGGCTCTGTCGGGCTCTGTCGGGCTCTGTCGGGCTCTGTCGGGCTCTGTCGGGCTCTACTGGACCCTGTCGGGCCCTGTCGGGCCCTGTCGGGCTCTGTCGGGCTCTGTCGGGCCCTGTCGGGCCCTGTCGGGCTCTGTCGGGCTCTACTGGGCCCTGTCGGGCCCTGTCGGGCTCTGTCGGGCCCTGTCGGGCCCTGTCGGGCTCTGTCGGGCTCTGTCGAGCTCTACTGGGCTCTGTCGGGCCCTGTCGGGCTCTGTCGGGCCCTGTCGGGCCCTGTCGGGCCCTGTTGGGCCCTGTCGGGCTCTGCCGGGCTCTGTCGGGCTCTGTCGGGCTCTGTCGGGCTCTGTCGGGCTGTACTGGGCCCTGTCGGGCCCTGTCGGTCTCTGTCGGGCCCTGTCGGTCTCTGTCGGGCCCTGTCGGGCTCTGTCGGGCCCTGTCGGGCTCTGTCGGGCTCTGTCGGGCTCTACTGGGCCCTGTCGGGCTCTGTCGGGCTCTGTCGGGCTCTACTGGGCCCTGTCGGGCCCTGTCGGGCCCTGTCGGGCCGTGTCGGGCTCTGTCGGGCTCTGTCGGGCTCTGTCGGGCTCTGTCGGGCTCTGTCGGGCTCTGTCGGGTTCTACTGGGCTCTACTGGGCCCTGTCGGGCTCTGTCGGGCTCTGTCGGGCTCTGTCGGGCTCTGTCGGGCTCTGTCGGGCTCTACTGGGCTCTGTCGGGCTCTTTCGGGCCCTGTCGGGCTCTGTCGGGCTCTGTCGGGCTCTGTCGGGCTCTGTCGGGCTCTGTCGGGCTCTACTGGGTCCTGTCGGGCCCTGTCGGGCCCTGTCGGGCCCTGTCGGGCTCTGTCGGGCTCTGTCGG
Source organism: Caloenas nicobarica (assembly GCF_036013445.1). Classification (NCBI taxonomy): domain Eukaryota; kingdom Metazoa; phylum Chordata; class Aves; order Columbiformes; family Columbidae; genus Caloenas; species Caloenas nicobarica. The sequence goes on along the minus strand of NW_027017275.1, from coordinate 57,617 downwards.
GCTCTGTCGGGCTCTACTGGGCTCTGTCGGGTTCTGTCGGGCTCTGTCGGGCCCTGTCGGGCTCTGTCGGGCCCTGTCGGGCCCTGTCGGGCTCTGTCGGCCTCTGTCGGCCTCTGTCGGGCTCTGTCGGGCTCTGTCGGGCTCTGTCGGGCTCTACTGGGCCCTGTCGGGCCCTGTCGGGCCCTGTCGGGCTCTGTCGGGCTCTGTCGGGCTCTGTCGGGCTCTGTCGGGTTCTACTGGGCTCTACTGGGCTCTGTCGGGCTCTGTCGGGCTCTGTCGGGCTCTGTCGGGCTCTGTCGGGCTCTGTCGGGCTCTACTGGGCCCTGTCGGGCCCTGTCGGGCCCTGTCTAGCTCTGTCGGGCCCTGTCGGGCTCTGTCGGGCCCTGTCGAGCTCTGTCGGGCCCTGTCGGGCTCTGTCGGGCCCTGTCGGGCCCTGTCGGGCCCTGTCGGGCCCTGTCGGGCCCTGTCGGGCTCTGTCGGGCTCTGTCGGGCTCTGTCGGGCTCTGTCGGGCTCTGTCGGTTTCTACTGGGCTCTACTGGGCTCTGTCGGGCTCTGTCGGGCTCTGTCGGGCTCTGTCGGGCTCTGTCGGGCTCTGTCGGGCTCTACTGGGCTCGGTCGGGCTCGGTCGGGCCCTGTCGGGCTCTGTCGGGCTCTGTCGGGCTCTGTCGGGCCCTGTCGGGCCCTGTCGGGCCCTGTCGGGCCCTGTCGGGCTCTGTCGGGCTCTGTCGGGCTCTACTGGGCCCTGTCGGGCCCTGTCGGGCTCTGTCGGGCTCTGTCGGGCTCTACTGGGCCCTGTCGGGCTCTGTCGGGCTCTGTCGAGCTCTACTGGCCCTGTCGGGCCCTGTCGGGCCCTGTCGGGCCCTGTCGGGCTCTGTCGGGCCCTGTCGGGCTCTGTCGGGCTCTGTCGGGCTCTGTCGGGCTCTGTCGGGCTCTGTCGGGCTCTACTGGACCCTGTCGGGCCCTGTCGGGCTCTGTCGGGCCCTGTCGGGCTCTGTCGGGCCCTGTCGGGCTCTGTCGGGCCCTGTCGGGCTCTGTCGGGCTCTGTCGGGCCCTGTCGGGCCCTGTCGGGCTCTACTGGGCCCTGTCGGGCCCTGTCGGGCTCTGTCGGGCTCTACTGGGCCCTGTCGGGCTCTGTCGGGCTCTGTCGGGCTCTGTCGGGCTCTGTCGGGCTCTACTGGGCCCTGTCGGGCCCTGTCGGGCCCTGTCGGGCCCTGTCGGGCTCTGTCGGGCTCTGTCGGGCCCTGTCGGGCTCTGTCGGGCTCTGTCAGGCTGTACTGGGCCCTGTCGGGCCCTGTCGGTCTCTGTCGGGCCCTGTCGGTCTCTGTCGGGCCCTGTCGGGCTCTGTCGGGCCCTGTCGGGCTCTGTCGGGCCCTGTCGGGCTCTGTCGGGCTCTGTCGGGCTCTGTCGGGCTCTGTCGGGCTCTGTCGGGCCCTGTCGAGCTCTGTCGGGCCCTGTCGAGCTCTGTCGGGCTCTGTCGGGCTCTACTGGGCCCTGTCGGGCTCTGTCGGGCTCTGTCGGGCCCTGTCGGGCTCTGTCGGGCCCTGTCGGGCCCTGTCGGGCCCTGTCGGGCCCTGTCGGGCTCTGTCGGGCTCTACTGGGCCCTGTCGGGCCCTGTCGTGCCCTGTCGGGCTCTGTCGGGCTCTGTCGAGCTCTACTGGGCCCTGTCGGGCCCTGTCAGGCCCTGTCGGGCTCTGTCGGGCTCTGTCGGGCTCTGTCGGGCTCTGTCGGTTTCTACTGGGCTCTACTGGGCCCTGTCGGGCTCTGTCGGGCTCTGTCGGGCTCTGTCGGGCTCTGTCGGGCTCTACTGGTCTCTGTCGGGCCCTGTCGGGCCCTGTCGGGCCCTGTCGGGCCCTGTCGGGCTCTGTCGGGCTCTGTCGGGCCCTGTCGGGCCCTGTCGGGCCCTGTCGGGCTCTGTCGGGCTCTACTGGTCCCCGTCGGGCCCCGTCGGGCCCTGTCGGGCCCTGTCGGGCTCTGTCGGGCTCTGTCGGGCTCTACTGGGCCCTGTCGGGCTCTGTCGGGCTCTGTCGAGCTCTACTGGGCCCTGTCGGGCCCTGTCGGGCTCTGTCGGGCTCTGTCGGGCTCTGTCGGGCTCTGTCGGGCTCTACTGGACCCTGTCGGGCCCTGTCGGGCTCTGTCGGGCTCTGTCGGGCTCTGTCGGGCCCTGTCGGGCTCTGTCGGGCTCTACTGGGCCCTGTCGGGCCCTGTCGGGCCCTGTCGGGTCCTGTCGGGCCCTGTCGGGCTCTGTCGGGCCCTGTCGGGCCCTGTCGGGCCCTGTCGGGCTCTGTCGGGCTCTGTCGGGCTCTGTCGGGCCCTGTCGGGCTCTGTCGGGCCCTGTCGGGCCCTGTCGGGCTTTGCCGGGCTCTGTCGGGCTCTGTCGGGCTCTGTCGGGCTCTACTGGGCCCTGTCGGTCTCTGTCGGGCCCTGTCGGTCTCTGTCGGTCTCTGTCGGTCTCTGTCGGGCCCTGTCGGGCCCTGTCGGGCCCTGTCGGGCCCTGTCGGGCTCTGCCGGGCTCTGTCGGGCTCTGTCGGGCTCTGTCGGGCTCTGTCGGGCTCTGTCGGGCTCTACTGGTCTCTGTCGGGCCCTGTCGGGCCCTGTCGGGCTCTGTCGGGCTCTGTCGGGCTCTACTGGGCCCTGTCGGGCCCTGTCGGGCTCTGTCGGGCCCTGTCGGGCCCTGTCGGGCCCTGTCGGGCTCTGGCGGGCTCTGTCGGGCTCTACTGGGCCCTGTCGGGCTCTGTCTGGCTCTGTCGAGCTCTACTGGGCCCTGTCGGGCCCTGTCGGGCTCTGTCGGGCCCTGTCGGGCCCTGTCGGGCTCTGTCGGGCTCTGTCGGGCTCTACTGGACCCTGTCGGGCCCTGTCGGGCCCTGTCGGGCTCTGTCGGGCTCTACTGGGCCCTGTCGGGCCCTGTCGGGCCCTGTCGGGCCCTGTCGGGCCCTGTCGGGCTCTGTCGGGCCCTGTCGGGCTCTGTCGGGCCCTGTCGGGCTCTGTCGGCCTCTGTCGAGCTCTACTGGGCCCTGTCGGGCCCTGTCCCGCCCTGTTGGGCTCTGTCGGGCTCTGTCGGGCTCTACTGGGCCCTGTCGGGCCCTGTCGGGCTCTGTCGGGCTCTGTCGGGCCCTGTCGGGCCCTGTCGGGCTCTGTCGGGCTCTGTCGGGCTCTGTCGGGCTCTGTCGGGCTCTGTCGGGCTCTGTCGGGCTGTACTGGGCCCTGTCGGGCTCTGTCGGGCTCTGTCGGGCCCTGTCGGTCTCTGTCGGGCCCTGTCGGTCTCTGTCGGGCCCTGTCGGGCTCTGCCGGGCTCTGTCGGGCTCTGTCGGGCTCTACTGGGCCCTGTCGGGCTCTATCGGGCTCTGTCGGGCTCTGTCGGGCTCTACTGGGCCCTGTCGGGCTCTGTCGGGCTCTGTCGGGCTCTGTCGGGCTCTGTCGGGCTCTGTCGGGCTCTGTCAGGTCCTGTCGGGCCCTGTCTAGCTCTGTCGGGCCCTGTCGGGCCCTGTCGGGCCCTGTCGGGCTCTGTCGGGCTCTGTCGGGCTCTGTCGGGCTCTGTCGGGTTCTACTGGGCTCTACTGGGCTCTGTCGGGCCCTGTCGTGCCCTGTCGGGCCCTGTCGTGCCCTGTCGGGCCCTGTCGGGCTCTGTCGGGCTCTGTCGGGCTCTGTCGGGCTCTACTGGGCCCTGTCGGGCCCTGTCGGGCTCTGTCGGGCTCTGTCGGGCTCTGTCGGGCTCTGTCGGGCTCTGTCGGGCCCTGTCGGGCCCTGTCGGGCTCTGTCGGGCCCTGTCGGGCCCTGTCGGGCCCTGTCAGGCTCTGTCGGGCTCTGTCGGGCTCTACTGGTCTCTGTCGGGCCCTGTCGGGCCCTGTCGGGCCCTGTCAGGCTCTGTCGGGCTCTGTCGGGCTCTGTCGGGTTCTACTGGGCCCTGTCGGGCTCTGTCGGGCTCTGTCGGGCTCTACTGGGCTCTGTCGGGTTCTGTCGGGCCCTGTCGGGCTCTGTCGGGCTCTGTCGGGCTCTGTCGGGCTCTGTCGGGCCCTGTCGGGCCCTGTCGAGCTCTGTCGGGCCCTGTCGGGCCCTGTCGGGCCCTGTCGGGCCCTGTCGGGCCCTGTCGGGCTCTGTCGGGCTCTGTCGGGCTCTGTCGGTTTCTACTGGGCTCTACTGGGCCCTGTCGGGCTCTGTCGGGCTCTGTCGGGCTCTGTCGGGCTCTGTCGGGCTCTGTCGGGCTCTACTGGTCTCTGTCGGGCCCTGTCGGGCCCTGTCGGGCCCTGTCGGGCCCTGTCGGGCTCTGTCGGGCTCTGTCTGGCTCTGTCGGTTTCTACTGGGCTCTACTGGGCCCTGTCGGGCTCTGTCGGGCTCTGTCGGGCTCTGTCGGGCTCTGTCGGGCTCTACTGGTCTCTGTCGGGCCCTGTCGGGCCCTGTCGGGCCCTGTCGGGCCCTGTCGGGCCCTGTCGGGCCCTGTCGGGCTCTGTCGGGCTCTGTCGGGCTCTGTCGGGCTCTGTCGGGCTCTACTGGGCCCTGTCGGGCCCTGTCGGGCCCTGTCGGGCTCTGTCGGGCTCTGTCGGGCTCTACTGGGCCCTGTCGGGCTCTGTCGGGCTCTGTCGGGCTCTGTCGGGCTCTGTCGGGCCCTGTCGGGCTCTGTCGGGCTCTGTCGGGCTCTGTCGGGCTCTGTCGGGCTCTGTCGGGCTCTGTCGAGCTCTACTGGGCTCTGTCGGGCTCTACTGGGCTCTGTCGGGCTCTGTCGGGCTCTGTCGGGCTCTGTCGGGCTCTACTGGGCCCTGTCGGGCTCTGTCGGGCTCTGTCGGGCTCTGTCGGGCTCTGTCGGGCTCTACTGGGCTCTGTCAGGCTCGGTCGGGCCCTGTCGGGCTCTGTCGGGCTCTGTCGGGCTCTACTGTTCTCTGTCGGGCCCTGTCGGGCCCTGTCGGGCCCTGTCGGGCCCTGTCGGGCTCTGTCGGGCTCTGTCGAGCTCTGTCGAGCTCTACTGGGCCCTGTCGGGCTCTGTCGGGCTCTGTCGAGCTCTACTGGGCCCTGTCGGGCCCTGTCGGGCTCTGTCGGGCCCTGTCGGGCTCTGTCGGGCTCTACTGGACCCTGTCGGGCCCTGTCGGGCCCTGTCGGGCCCTGTCGGGCCCTGTCGGGCTCTGTCGGGCTCTGTCGGGCCCTTTCGGGCTCTACTGGGCCCTGTCGGGCCCTGTCGGGCTCTGTCGGGCCCTGTCGGGCTCTGTCGGGCCCTGTCGGGCTCTGTCGGCCTCTGTCGAGCTCTACAGGGCCCTGTCGGGCCCTGTCCCGCCCTGTCGGGCTCTGTCGGGCTCTACTGGGCCCTGTCGGGCCCTGTCGGGCTCTGTCGGGCTCTGTCGGGCTCTGTCGGGCCCTGTCGGGCCCTGTCGGGCCCTGTCGGGCTCTGTCGGGCCCTGTCGGGCCCTGTCGGGCCCTGTCGGGCTCTGTCGGGCTCTGTCGGGCTCTGTCGGGCTGTACTGGGCCCTGTCGGGCCCTGTCGGTCTCTGTCGGGCCCTGTCGGTCTCTGTCGGGCCCTGTCGGGCTCTGCCGGGCCCTGTCGGGCTCTGTCGGGCTCTGTCGGGCTCTGTCGGGCTCTACTGGGCCCTGTCGGGCTCTGTCGGGCTCTGTCGGGCTCTGTCGGGCTCTGTCGGGCTCTGTCGGGCTCTACTGGGCCCTGTCGGGCCCTGTCGGGCCCTGTCGGGCTCTGTCGGGCTCTGTCGGGCTCTGTCGGGCTCTGTCGGGCTCTGTCAGGTCCTGTCGGGCCCTGTCTAGCTCTGTCGGGCCCTGTGTGGCTGTGTCGGGCCCTGTCGGGCCCTGTCGGGCCCTGTCGGGCCCTGTCGGGCCCTGTCGGGCTCTGTCGGGCTCTGTCGGGCTCTGTCGGGCTCTGTCGGGCTCTGTCGGCTCTGTCGGATTCTACTGGGCTCTACTGGGCCCTGTCGGGCCCTGTCAGGCTCTGTCGGGCTCTGTCGGGCTCTACTGGTCTCTGTCGGGCCCTGTCGGGCCCTGTCGGGCCCTGTCAGGCTCTGTCGGGCTCTGTCGGGCTCTGTCGGGTTCTACTGGGCCCTGTCGGGCTCTGTCGGGCTCTACTGGGCTCTGTCGGGTTCTGTCGGGCCCTGTCGGGCTCTGTCGGGCTCTGTCGGGCTCTGTCGGGCTCTGTCGGGCCCTGTCGGGCCCTGTCGAGCTCTGTCGGGCCCTGTCGGGCCCTGTCGGGCCCTGTCGGGCTCTGTCGGGCTCTGTCGGGCTCTGTCGGTTTCTACTGGGCTCTACTGGGCCCTGTCGGGCTCTGTCGGGCTCTGTCGGGCTCTGTCGGGCTCTGTCGGGCTCTGTCGGGCTCTACTGGTCTCTGTCGGGCCCTGTCGGGCCCTGTCGGGCCCTGTCGGGCTCTGTCGGGCTCTGTCTGGCTCTGTCGGTTTCTACTGGGCTCTACTGGGCCCTGTCGGGCTCTGTCGGGCTCTGTCGGGCTCTGTCGGGCTCTGTCGGGCTCTACTGGTCTCTGTCGGGCCCTGTCGGGCCCTGTCGGGCCCTGTCGGGCCCTGTCGGGCCCTGTCGGGCTCTGTCGGGCTCTGTCGGGCTCTGTCGGGCTCTACTGGGCCCTGTCGGGCCCTGTCGGGCCCTGTCGGGCTCTGTCGGGCTCTGTCGGGCTCTACTGGGCCCTGTCGGGCTCTGTCGGGCTCTGTCGGGCTCTGTCGGGCTCTGTCGGGCTCTGTCGGGCTCTGTCGGGCTCTGTCGGGCTCTGTCGAGCTCTACTGGGCTCTGTCGGGCTCTACTGGGCTCTGTCGGGCTCTGTCGGGCTCTGTCGGGCTCTGTCGGGCTCTACTGGGCCCTGTCGGGCTCTGTCGGGCTCTGTCGGGCTCTGTCGGGCTCTGTCGGGCTCTGTCGGGCTCTGTCGGGCTCTACTGGGCTCTGTCAGGCTCGGTCGGGCCCTGTCGGGCTCTGTCGGGCTCTGTCGGGCTCTACTGTTCTCTGTCGGGCCCTGTCGGGCCCTGTCGGGCCCTGTCGGGCCCTGTCGGGCTCTGTCGGGCTCTGTCGAGCTCTGTCGAGCTCTACTGGGCCCTGTCGGGCTCTGTCGGGCTCTGTCGAGCTCTACTGGGCCCTGTCGGGCCCTGTCGGGCTCTGTCGGGCCCTGTCGGGCTCTGTCGGGCTCTACTGGACCCTGTCGGGCCCTGTCGGGCCCTGTCGGGCCCTGTCGGGCCCTGTCGGGCTCTGTCGGGCTCTGTCGGGCCCTTTCGGGCTCTACTGGGCCCTGTCGGGCCCTGTCGGGCTCTGTCGGGCCCTGTCGGGCTCTGTCGGGCCCTGTCGGGCTCTGTCGGCCTCTGTCGAGCTCTACAGGGCCCTGTCGGGCCCTGTCCCGCCCTGTCGGGCTCTGTCGGGCTCTACTGGGCCCTGTCGGGCCCTGTCGGGCTCTGTCGGGCTCTGTCGGGCTCTGTCGGGCCCTGTCGGGCCCTGTCGGGCCCTGTCGGGCTCTGTCGGGCCCTGTCGGGCCCTGTCGGGCCCTGTCGGGCTCTGTCGGGCTCTGTCGGGCTCTGTCGGGCTGTACTGGGCCCTGTCGGGCCCTGTCGGTCTCTGTCGGGCCCTGTCGGTCTCTGTCGGGCCCTGTCGGGCTCTGCCGGGCCCTGTCGGGCTCTGTCGGGCTCTGTCGGGCTCTGTCGGGCTCTACTGGGCCCTGTCGGGCTCTGTCGGGCTCTGTCGGGCTCTGTCGGGCTCTGTCGGGCTCTGTCGGGCTCTGTCGGGCTCTACTGGGCCCTGTCGGGCCCTGTCGGGCCCTGTCGGGCTCTGTCGGGCTCTGTCGGGCTCTGTCGGGCTCTGTCAGGTCCTGTCGGGCCCTGTCTAGCTCTGTCGGGCCCTGTGTGGCTGTGTCGGGCCCTGTCGGGCCCTGTCGGGCCCTGTCGGGCCCTGTCGGGCCCTGTCGGGCCCTGTCGGGCTCTGTCGGGCTCTGTCGGGCTCTGTCGGGCTCTGTCGGGCTCTGTCGGGCTCTGTCGGCTCTGTCGGATTCTACTGGGCTCTACTGGGCCCTGTCGGGCTCTGTCGGGCTCTGTCGGGCTCTGTCGGGCTCTGTCGGGCTCTGTCGGGCTCTACTGGTCTCTGTCGGGCCCTGTCGGGCCCTGTCGGGCCCTGTCGGGCTCTGTCGGGCTCTGTCGGGCCCTGTCGGGCCCTGTCAGGCTCTGTCGGGCTCTGTCGGGCTCTGTCGGGCTCTACTGGGCCCTGTCGGGCTCTGTCGAGCTCTACTGGGCTCTGTCGGGCCCTGTCGGGCCCTGTCGGGCCCTGTCGGGCTCTGTCGGGCTCTGTCGGGCTCTGTCGGGCTCTGTCGGGTTCTACTGGGCCCTGTCGGGCCCTGTCGGGCCCTGTCGGGCCCTGTCGGGCTCTGTCGGGCTCTGTCGGGCTCTACTGGGCTCTGTCGGGCTCTGTCGGGCTCTACTGGGCTCTGTCGGGCTCTGTCGGGCTCTACTGGGCCCTGTCGGGCCCTGTCGGGCCCTGTCGGGCTCTGTCGGGCTCTGTCGGGCTCTGTCGGGCTCTGTCGGGCTCTACTGGGCTCTGTCGGGCTCTGTCGGGCCCTGTCGGGCTCTGTCGGGCCCTTTCGGGCTCTGTCGGGCCCTGTCGGGCTCTGTCGGGCTCTGTCGAGCTCTACTGTGCTCTGTCGGGCCCTGTCAGGCTCTGTCGGGCTCTGTCGGGCCCTGTCGGGCTCTGTCGGGCTGTGTCGGGCTCTGTCGGGCTCTACTGGGCTCTGTCGGGCTCTGTCGGGTTCTGTCGGGCTCTGTCGGGCTCTGTCGGGCTCTGTCGGGCTCTGTCGGGCTCTGTCGGGCTCTGTCGGGCCCTGTCGGGCCCTGTCGGGCCCTGTCGGGCTCTGTCGGGCTCTGTCGGGCTCTGTCGGGCCCTGTCGGGCTCTGTCGGGCTCTGTCGGGCTCTGTCGGGTTCTACTGGGCTCTACTGGGCCCTGTCGGGCTCTGTCGGGCTCTGTCGGGCTCTGTCGGGCTCTGTCGGGCTCTACTGGGCTCTGTCGGGCTCTGTCGGGCTCTGTCGGGCTCTGTCGGGCTCTGTCGGGCCCTGTCGGGCCCTGTCGGGCCCTGTCGAGCTCTGTCGGGCCCTGTCGGGCCCTGTCGGGCCCTGTCGGGCTCTGTCGGGCTCTGTCGGTTTCTACTGGGCTCTGTCGGGCTCTGTCGGGCTCGGTCGGGCTCGGTCGGGCTCGGTCGGGCTCTGTCGGGCTCTGTCGGGCTCTGTCGGGCTCTACTGGGCCCTGTCGGGCCCTGTCGGGCCCTGTCGGGCTCTGTCGGGCTCTGTCGGGCTCTGTCGGGCTCTGTCGGGCCCTGTCGGGCCCTGTCGGGCCCTGTCGGGCCCTGTCGGGCTCTGTCGGGCCCTGTCGGGCCCTGTCGGGCCCTGTCGGGCCCTGTCGGGCCCTGTCGGTCTCTGTCGGGCTCTGTCGGGCTCTGTCGGGCTCTGTCGGGTTCTACTGGGCTCTACTGGGCCCTGTCGGGCTCTGTCGGGCTCTGTCGGGCTCTGTCGGGCTCGGTCGGGCTCGGTCGGGCTCGGTCGGGCTCTGTCGGGCTCTGTCGGGCTCTGTCGGGCTCTGTCGGGCTCTGTCGGGCTCTGTCGGGCTCTGTCGGGCTCTACTGGGCCCTGTCGGGCCCTGTCGGGCCCTGTCGGGCTCTGTCGGGCTCTGTCGGGCTCTACTGGGCCCTGTCGGGCTCTGTCGGGCTCTGTCGGGCTCTGTCGAGCTCTACTGGGCCCTGTCGGGCTCTGTCGGGCTCTGTCGGGTCCTGTCGGGCTCTGTCGGGCTCTGTCGGGCTCTGTCGGGCCCTGTCGGGCTCTGTCGGGCTCTGTCGGGCCCTGTCGGGCCCTGTCGGGCTCTGTCGGGCTCTGTCGGGCTCTGTCGGGCTCTGTCGGGCTCTGTCGGGCCCTGTCGGGCCCTGTCGGGCTCTGTCGGGCTCTACTGGGCCCTGTCGGGCCCTGTCGGGCCCTGTCGGGCTCTGTCGGGCTCTGTCGGGCTCTGTCGGGCTCTACTGGGCCCTGTCGGGCCCTGTCGGGCTCTGTCGGGCTCTGTCGGGCTCTGTCGGGCTCTGTCGGGTTCTACTGGGCCCTGTCGGGCCCTGTCGGGCTTTGTCGGGCTCTGTCGGGCTCTGTCGGGCTGTACTGGGCTCTGTCGGGCTCTGTCGGGCTCTGTCGGGCCCTGCCGGTCTCTGTCGGGCCCTGCCGGTCTCTGTCGGGCCCTGTCGGTCTCTGTCGGGCCCTGTCGGGCTCTGCCGGGCTCTGTCGGGCTCTGTCGGGCTCTACTGGGCCCTGTCGGGCTCTGTCGGGCTCTGTCGGGCTCTACTGGGCCCTGTCGGGCCCTGTCGGGCTCTGTCGGGCTCTGTCGGGCTCTGTCAGGTCCTGTCGGGCCCTGTCGGGCCCTGTCGGGCTCTGTCGGGCTCTGTCGGGCTCTGTCGGGTTCTACTGGGCTCTACTGGGCCCTGTCGGGCTCTGTCGGGCTCTGTCGGGCTGTGTCGGGCTCTGTCGGGCTGTGTCGGGCTCTGTCGGGCTCTGTCGGGCTCTGTCGGGCCCTGTCGGGCCCTGTCGGGCCCTGTCGGGCTCTGTCGGGCTCTGTCGGGCCCTGTCAGGCTCTGTCGGGCTCTGTCGGGCTCTACTGGGCCCTGTCGGGCCCTGTCGGGCTCTGTCGGGCTCTGTCGAGCTCTACTGGGCCCTGTCGGGCCCTGTCGGGCCCTGTCGGGCTCTGTCGGGCTCTGTCGGGCCCTGTCGGGCCCTGTCGGGCTCTGTCGGGCTCTGTCGAGCTCTACTGGGCTCTGTCGGGCTCTGTCGGGCTCTGTCGGGCTCTGTCGGGCCCTGTCGGGCCCTGTCGGGCCCTGTCGGGCTTTGTCGGGCTTTGTCGGGATCTGTCGGGCTCTGTCGGGCCCTGTCGGGCCCTGTCGGGCTCTGTCGGGCTCTGTCGGGCTCTGTCGGGCTCTACTGGGCTCTGTCGGGCTCTGTCGGGTTCTGTCGGGCTCTGTCGGGCTCTACTGGGCCCTGTCGGGCTCTGTCGGGCTCTTTCGGGCCCTGTCGGGCCCTGTCGGGCCCTGTCGGGCTCTGTCGGGCTCTGTCGGGCCCTGTCGGGCCCTGTCGGGCTCTGTCGGGCTCTACTGGGCCCTGTCGGGCCCTGTCGGGCCCTGTCGGGCTCTGTCGGGCTCTGTCGGGCTCTGTCGGGCTCTGTCGAGCTCTACTGTGCTCTGTCGGGCCCTGTTGGGCCCTGTCGGGCTCTGTCGGGCTCTGTCGGGCCCTGTCGGGCCCTGTCGGGCCCTGTCGGGCCCTGTCGGGCTCTGTCGGGTTCTACTGGCCTCTACTGGGCCCTGTCGGGCTCTGTCGGGCTCTGTCGGGCTCTGTCGGGCTCTACTGGTCTCTGTCGGGCCCTGTCGGGCGCTGTCGCGCCCTGTCGGGCTCTGTCGGGCTCTGTCGGGCTCTACTGGGCCCTGTCGGGCCCTGTCGGGCCCTGTCCCGCCCTGTCGGGCTCGGTCGGGCTCTACTGGGCTCTGTCGGGCTCTGTCGGGCTCTACTGGTCTCTGTCGGGCCCTGTCGGGCCCTGTCGGGCTCTGTCGGGCTCTGTCGGGCTCTGTCGGGCTCTGTCGGGCGCTGTCGGGCTCTGTCGGGCTCTGTCGGTTTCTACTGGGCTCTACTGGGCCCTGTCGGGCTCTGTCGGGCTCTGTCGGGCTCTGTCGGGCTCTGTCGGGCTCGGTCGGGCTCGGTCGGGCTCGGTCGGGCTCTACTGGGCTCTGTCGGGCTCTGTCGGGCTCTGTCGGGCTCTACTGGTCTCTGTCGGGCCCTGTCGGGCCCTGTCGGGCCCTGTCGGGCTCTGTCGGGCTCTGTCGGGCTCTGTCGGGCTCTGTCGGGCTCTGTCGGGCTCTACTGGGCCCTGTCGGGCCCTGTCGGGCTCTGTCGGGCTCTGTCGGGCTCTACTGGGCCCTGTCGGGCCCTGTCGGGCCCTGTCGGGCTCTGTCGGGCTCTGTCGGGCTCTGTCGGGCTCTGTCGGGCTCTACTGGGCCCTGTCGGGCACTGTCGGGCTCTGTCGAGCTCTACTGGGCCCTGTCGGGCCCTGTCGGGCCCTGTCGGGCCCTGTCGGGCTCTGTCGGGCCCTGTCGGGCCCTGTCGGGCCCTGTCGGGCTCTACTGGACCCTGTCGGGCCCTGTCGGGCCCTGTCGGGCCCTGTCGGGCTCTGTCGGGCTCTGTCGGGCCCTGTCGGGCTCTGTCGGGCTCTGTCGGGCCCTGTCGGGCTCTGTCGGGCTCTACTGGGCCCTGTCGGGCCCTGTCGGGCCCTGTCGGGCTCTGTCGGGCTCTGTCGAGCTCTACTGGGCTCTGTCGGGCTCTGTCGGGCTCTGTCGGGCTCTGTCGGGCTCTGTCGGGCTCTGTCGGGCTCTACTGGGCCCTGTCGGGCTCTGTCGGGCCCTGTCGGGCCCTGTCGGGCTCTGTCGGGCTCTGTCGGGCTCTGTCGGGCTCTGTCGGGCTCTGTCGGGTTCTACTGGGCCCTGTCGGGCTCTGTCGGGCCCTGTCGGGCCCTGTCGGGCCCTGTCGGGCTTTGTCGGGCTCTGTCGGGCTCTGTCAGGCTCTGTCGGGCTGTACTGGGCCCTGTCGGTCTCTGTCGGTCTCTGTCGGGCCCTGTCGGTCTCTGTCGGGCCCTGTCGGTCTCTGTCGGGCCCTGTCGGGCCCTGTCGGTCTCTGTCGGGCCCTGTCGGTCTCTGTCGGGTTCTACTGGGCCCTGTCGGGCCCTGTCCGGCCCTGTCCGTCTCTGTCGGGCTCTGTCGGGCTCTGTCGGGCTCTGTCGGGCCCTGTCGGGCCCTGTCGGGCTCTGTCGGGCTCTACTGGGCCCTGTCGGGCTCTGTCGGGCCCTGTCGGGCCCTGTCGGGCCCTGTCGGGCCCTGTCGGGCTCTGTCGGGCTCTGTCGGGCTCTGTCGGGTTCTACTGGGCCCTGTCGGGCCCTGTCGGTCTCTGTCGGGCCCTGTCGGGCCCTGTCGGTCTCTGTCGGGCCCTGTCGGGCCCTGTCGGTCTCTGTCGGGCCCTGTCGGGCCCTGTCGGGCCCTGTCGGGCCCTGTCGGGCTCTGTCGGGCTCTACTGGGCCCTGTCGGGCTCTGTCGGGCTCTGTCGGGCTCTGTCGGGCTCTACTGGGCTCTGTCGGGCCCTGTCGGGCCCTGTCGGGCCCTGTCGGGCTCTGTCGGGCCCTGTCTGGCTCTGTCGGGCCCTGTCGGGCCCTGTCGGGCCCTGTCGGGCCCTGTCGGGCCCTGTCGGGCTCTGTCGGGCTCTGTCGGGCTCTGTCGGGTTCTACTGGGCTCTACTGGGCCCTGTCGGGCTCTGTCGGGCTCTGTCGGGCTCTACTGGGTTCTGTCGGGCCCTGTCGGGCCCTGTCGGGCCCCGTCGGGCCCCGTCGGGCCCTGTCGGGCTCTGTCGGGCCCTGTCGGGCTCTGTCGGGCTCTGTCGGGCTCTGTCGGGCTCTGTCGGGCTCTGTCGGTTTCTACTGGTCTCTGTCGGGCCCTGTCGGGCTCTGTCGGGCTCTGTCGGGCTCTGTCGGGCTCTACTGGGCTCTGTCAGGCTCGGTCGGGCCCTGTCGGGCTCTGTCGGGCTCTGTCGGGCTCTACTGTTCTCTGTCGGGCCTCTCGGGCCCTCTCGGGCCCTCTCGGGCTCTCTCGGGCCCTGTCGGGCTCTGTCGGGCCCTGTCGGGCTCTGTCGGGCCCTGTCGGGCCCTGTCGGGCCCTGTCGGGCCCTGTCGGGCTCTGTCGGGCTCTGTCGGGCTCTACTGGGCCCTGTCGGGCTCTGTCGGGCTCTGTCGAGCTCTACTGGGCCCTGTCGGGCCCTGTCGGGCCCTGTCGGGCTCTGTCGGGCCCTGTCGGGCTCTGTCGGGCTCTACTGGACCCTGTCGGGCCCTGTCGGGCCCTGTCGGGCCCTGTCGGGCTCTGTCGGGCCCTGTCGGGCTCTACTGGGCCCTGTCGGGCCCTGTCGGGCTCTGTCGGGCTCTGTCGGGCCCTGTCGGGCTTTGTCGGGCTTTGTCGGGCTCTGTCGGGCTCTGTCGGGCTCTGTCGGGCTGTACTGGGCCCTGTCGGGCCCTGTCGGTCTCTGTCGGGCCCTGTCGGTCTCTGTCGGGCCCTGTCGGGGTCTGCCGGGCCCTGTCGGGCTCTGTCGGGCTCTGTCGGGCTCTGTCGGGCTCTGTCGGGCTCTGTCAGGCTCTGTCGGACTCTGTCGGGCTCTGTCGGGCTCTGTCGGGCTCTACCGGGCCCTGTCGGGCCCTGTCGGGCCCTGTCGGGCTCTGTCGGGCTCTGTCAGGTCCTGTCGGGCCCTGTCTAGCTCTGTCGGGCCCTGTCGGGCTGTGTCGGGCTGTGTGGGGCTGTGTCGGGCCCTGTCGGGCCCTGTCGGGCCCTGTCGGGCTCTGTCGGGCTCTGTCGGGCTCTGTCGGATTCTACTGGGCTCTACTGGGCCCTGTCGGGCTCTGTCGGGCTCTGTCGGGCTCTGTCGGGCTCTGTCGGGCTCTACTGGGCCCTGTCGGGCCCTGTCGGGCCCTGTCGGGCTCTGTCGGGCTCTGTCGGGCTCTACTGGTCTCTGTCGGGCCCTGTCGGGCCCTGTCGGGCCCTGTCAGGCTCTGTCGGGCTCTGTCGGGCTCTGTCGGGCTCTACTGGGCCCTGTCGGGCTCTGTCGAGCTCTACTGGGCCCTGTCGGGCCCTGTCGGGCCCTGTCGGGCTCTGTCGGGCTCTGTCGGGCTCTGTCGGGCTCTGTCGGGCTCTGTCGGGCTCTGTCGGGTTCTACTGGGCCCAGTCGGGCCCTGTCGGGCTCTGTCGGGCTCTGTCGGGCTCTGTTGGGCTCTACTGGGCTCTGTCGGGCCCTGTCGGGCCCTGTCGGGCCCTGTCGGGCTCTGTCGGGCTCTGTCGAGCTCTACTGGTCTCTGTCGGGCCCTGTCGGGCCCTGTCGCGCCCTGTCGGGCTCTGTCGGGCTCTGTCGGGCTCTACTGGGCCCTGTCGGGCCCTGTCGGGCTCTGTTTAGCTCTACTGGGCTCTGTCGGGCCCTGTCGGGCCCTGTCGGGCCCTGTCGGGCTCTACTGGACCCTGTCGGGCCCTGTCGGGCCCTGTCGGGCCCTGTCGGGCTCTGTCGGGCTCTGTCGGGCCCTGTCGGGCTCTGTCGGGCTCTACTGGGCCCTGTCGGGCCCTGTCGGGCCGTGTCGGGCTCTGTCGGGCTCTGTCGAGCTCTACTGGGCTCTGTCGGGCTCTGTCGGGCTCTGTCGGGCTCTGTCGGGCCCTGTCGGGCCCTGTCGGGCTCTGTCGGGCTCTGTCGGGCTCTGTCGGGCTCTGTCGGGCTCTGTCGGGCTCTGTCGGGCCCTGTCGGGCTCTGTCGGGCTCTGTCGGGCTCTGTCGGGCTCTGTCGGGCTCTGTCGGGCTCTGTCGGGCTCTGTCGGGCTCTACTGGGCCCTGTCGGGCTCTGTCGGGCTCTGTCGGGCCCTGTCGGGCTCTGTCGGGATCTGTCGGGCTCTGTCGGGCTCTGTCGGGCTCTGTCGGGCTCTGTCGGGTTCTACTGGGCCCTGTCGGGCTCTGTCGGGCCCTGTCGGGCCCTGTCGGGCCCTGTCGGGCTTTGTCGGGCTCTGTCGGGCTCTGTCAGGCTCTGTCGGGCTGTACTGGGCCCTGTCGGTCTCTGTCGGTCTCTGTCGGGCCCTGTCGGTCTCTGTCGGGCCCTGTCGGTCTCTGTCGGGCCCTGTCGGGCCCTGTCGGTCTCTGTCGGGCCCTGTCGGTCTCTGTCGGGTTCTACTGGGCCCTGTCGGGCCCTGTCCGTCTCTGTCGGGCTCTGTCGGGCTCTGTCGGGCTCTGTCGGGCTCTGTCGGGCTCTGTCGGGCCCTGTCGGGCCCTGTCGGGCTCTGTCGGGCTCTACTGGGCCCTGTCGGGCTCTGTCGGGCCCTGTCGGGCCCTGTCGGGCTCTGTCGGGCTCTGTCGGGCTCTGTCGGGTTCTACTGGGCCCTGTCGGGCCCTGTCGGTCTCTGTCGGGCCCTGTCGGGCCCTGTCGGTCTCTGTCGGGCCCTGTCGGTCTCTGTCGGGCCCTGTCGGGCCCTGTCGGTCTCTGTCGGGCCCTGTCGGGCCCTGTCGGGCCCTGTCGGGCCCTGTCGGGCTCTGTCGGGCTCTACTGGGCCCTGTCGGGCTCTGTCGGGCTCTGTCGGGCTCTGTCGGGCTCTACTGGGCTCTGTCGGGCCCTGTCGGGCCCTGTCGGGCCCTGTCGGGCTCTGTCGGGCCCTGTCTGGCTCTGTCGGGCCCTGTCGGGCCCTGTCGGGCCCTGTCGGGCTCTGTCGGGCTCTGTCGGGCTCTGTCGGGTTCTACTGGGCTCTACTGGGCCCTGTCGGGCTCTGTCGGGCTCTGTCGGGCTCTACTGGGTTCTGTCGGGCTCTGTCGGGCCCCGTCGGGCCCCGTCGGGCCCCGTCGGGCCCTGTCGGGCTCTGTCGGGCCCTGTCGGGCCCTGTCGGGCTCTGTCGGGCTCTGTCGGGCTCTGTCGGGCTCTGTCGGTTTCTACTGGTCTCTGTCGGGCCCTGTCGGGCTCTGTCGGGCTCTGTCGGGCTCTGTCGGGCTCTACTGGGCTCTGTCAGGCTCGGTCGGGCCCTGTCGGGCTCTGTCGGGCTCTGTCGGGCTCTACTGTTCTCTGTCGGGCCTCTCGGGCCCTCTCGGGCCCTCTCGGGCTCTCTCGGGCCCTGTCGGGCTCTGTCGGGCCCTGTCGGGCTCTGTCGGGCCCTGTCGGGCCCTGTCGGGCCCTGTCGGGCCCTGTCGGGCTCTGTCGGGCTCTGTCGGGCTCTACTGGGCCCTGTCGGGCTCTGTCGGGCTCTGTCGAGCTCTACTGGGCCCTGTCGGGCCCTGTCGGGCTCTGTCGGGCCCTGTCGGGCTCTGTCGGGCTCTACTGGACCCTGTCGGGCCCTGTCGGGCCCTGTCGGGCCCTGTCGGGCTCTGTCGGGCCCTGTCGGGCTCTACTGGGCCCTGTCGGGCCCTGTCGGGCTCTGTCGGGCCCTGTCGGGCCCTGTCGGGCTCTGTCGGGCTTTGTCGGGCTCTGTCGGGCTCTGTCGGGCTCTGTCGGGCTGTACTGGGCCCTGTCGGGCCCTGTCGGTCTCTGTCGGGCCCTGTCGGTCTCTGTCGGGCCCTGTCGGGGTCTGCCGGGCCCTGTCGGGCTCTGTCGGGCTCTGTCGGGCTCTGTCGGGCTCTGTCGGGCTCTGTCGGACTCTGTCAGGCTCTGTCGGACTCTGTCGGGCTCTGTCGGGCTCTGTCGGGCTCTACCGGGCCCTGTCGGGCCCTGTCGGGCCCTGTCGGGCTCTGTCGGGCTCTGTCAGGTCCTGTCGGGCCCTGTCTAGCTCTGTCGGGCCCTGTCGGGCTGTGTCGGGCTGTGTGGGGCTGTGTCGGGCCCTGTCGGGCCCTGTCGGTCCCTGTCGGGCTCTGTCGGGCTCTGTCGGGCTCTGTCGGATTCTACTGGGCTCTACTGGGCCCTGTCGGGCTCTGTCGGGCTCTGTCGGGCTCTGTCGGGCTCTGTCGGGCTCTACTGGGCCCTGTCGGGCCCTGTCGGGCCCTGTCGGGCTCTGTCGGGCTCTGTCGGGCTCTACTGGTCTCTGTCGGGCCCTGTCGGGCCCTGTCGGGCCCTGTCAGGCTCTGTCGGGCTCTGTCGGGCTCTGTCGGGCTCTACTGGGCCCTGTCGGGCTCTGTCGAGCTCTACTGGGCCCTGTCGGGCTCTGTCGGGCTCTGTCGGGCTCTGTCGGGCTCTGTCGGGCTCTGTCGGGCTCTGTCGGGTTCTACTGGGCCCAGTCGGGCCCTGTCGGGCTCTGTCGGGCTCTGTCGGGCTCTGTTGGGCTCTACTGGGCTCTGTCGGGCCCTGTCGGGCCCTGTCGGGCCCTGTCGGGCTCTGTCGGGCTCTGTCGAGCTCTACTGGTCTCTGTCGGGCCCTGTCGGGCCCTGTCGCGCCCTGTCGGGCTCTGTCGGGCTCTGTCGGGCTCTACTGGGCCCTGTCGGGCCCTGTCGGGCTCTGTTTAGCTCTACTGGGCTCTGTCGGGCCCTGTCGGGCCCTGTCGGGCCCTGTCGGGCCCTGTCGGGCTCTACTGGACCCTGTCGGGCCCTGTCGGGCCCTGTCGGGCCCTGTCGGGCCCTGTCGGGCTCTGTCGGGCTCTGTCGGGCCCTGTCGGGCTCTGTCGGGCTCTACTGGGCCCTGTCGGGCCCTGTCGGGCCGTGTCGGGCTCTGTCGGGCTCTGTCGAGCTCTACTGGGCTCTGTCGGGCTCTGTCGGGCTCTGTCGGGCTCTGTCGGGCTCTGTCGGGCCCTGTCGGGCTCTGTCGGGCTCTACTGGGCTCTGTCGGGCTCTGTCGGGCTCTGTCGGGCTCTGTCGGGCCCTGTCGGGCTCTGTCGGGCTCTGTCGAGCTCTACTGGGCTCTGTCGGGCTCTGTCGGGCTCTGTCGGGCTCTGTCGGGCTCTGTCGGGCTCTGTCGGGCTCTGTCGGGCTCTACTGGGCCCTGTCGGGCCCTGTCGGGCCCTGTCGGGCTCTGTCGGGCTCTGTCGGGCTCTGTCGGGCTCTGTCGGGCTCTGTCGGGCTCTGTCGGGTTCTACTGGGCCCTGTCGGGCTCTGTCGGGCCCTGTCGGGCCCTGTCGGGCCCTGTCGGGCTTTGTCGGGCTCTGTCGGGCTCTGTCAGGCTCTGTCGGGCTGTACTGGGCCCTGTCGGTCTCTGTCGGTCTCTGTCGGGCCCTGTCGGTCTCTGTCGGGCCCTGTCGGTCTCTGTCGGGCCCTGTCGGGCCCTGTCGGTCTCTGTCGGGCCCTGTCGGTCTCTGTCGGGTTCTACTGGGCCCTGTCGGGCCCTGTCGGGCCCTGTCCGTCTCTGTCGGGCTCTGTCGGGCTCTGTCGGGCTCTGTCGGGCCCTGTCGGGCCCTGTCGGGCTCTGTCGGGCTCTACTGGGCCCTGTCGGGCTCTGTCGGGCCCTGTCGGGCCCTGTCGGGCCCTGTCGGGCCCTGTCGGGCTCTGTCGGGCTCTGTCGGGTTCTACTGGGCCCTGTCGGGCCCTGTCGGTCTCTGTCGGGCCCTGTCGGGCCCTGTCGGTCTCTGTCGGGCCCTGTCGGGCCCTGTCGGTCTCTGTCGGTCTCTGTCGGGCCCTGTCGGGCCCTGTCGGGCCCTGTCGGGCCCTGTCGGGCTCTGTCGGGCTCTACTGGGCCCTGTCGGGCTCTGTCGGGCTCTGTCGGGCTCTGTCGGGCTCTACTGGGCTCTGTCGGGCCCTGTCGGGCCCTGTCGGGCCCTGTCGGGCTCTGTCGGGCCCTGTCTGGCTCTGTCGGGCCCTGTCGGGCCCTGTCGGGCCCTGTCGGGCCCTGTCGGGCCCTGTCGGGCTCTGTCGGGCTCTGTCGGGCTCTGTCGGGTTCTACTGGGCTCTACTGGGCCCTGTCGGGCTCTGTCGGGCTCTGTCGGGCTCTACTGGGTTCTGTCGGGCTCTGTCGGGCCCTGTCGGGCCCTGTCGGGCCCTGTCGGGCCCTGTCGGGCTCTGTCGGGCCCTGTCGGGCTCTGTCGGGCTCTGTCGGGCTCTGTCGGGCTCTGTCGGGCTCTGTCGGTTTCTACTGGTCTCTGTCGGGCCCTGTCGGGCTCTGTCGGGCTCTGTCGGGCTCTGTCGGGCTCTACTGGGCTCTGTCAGGCTCGGTCGGGCCCTGTCGGGCTCTGTCGGGCTCTGTCGGGCTCTACTGTTCTCTGTCGGGCCTCTCGGGCCCTCTCGGGCTCTCTCGGGCCCTGTCGGGCTCTGTCGGGCCCTGTCGGGCTCTGTCGGGCTCTGTCGGGCCCTGTCGGGCCCTGTCGGGCCCTGTCGGGCTCTGTCGGGCTCTGTCGGGCTCTACTGGGCCCTGTCGGGCTCTGTCGGGCTCTGTCGAGCTCTACTGGGCCCTGTCGGGCCCTGTCGGGCCCTGTCGGGCTCTGTCGGGCCCTGTCGGGCTCTGTCGGGCTCTACTGGACCCTGTCGGGCCCTGTCGGGCCCTGTCGGGCCCTGTCGGGCTCTGTCGGGCCCTGTCGGGCTCTACTGGGCCCTGTCGGGCCCTGTCGGTCTCTGTCGGGCCCTGTCGGGCCCTGTCGGTCTCTGTCGGGCCCTGTCGGGCCCTGTCGGTCTCTGTCGGGCCCTGTCGGGCCCTGTCGGGCCCTGTCGGGCCCTGTCGGGCTCTGTCGGGCTCTACTGGGCCCTGTCGGGCTCTGTCGGGCTCTGTCGGGCTCTGTCGGGCTCTACTGGGCTCTGTCGGGCCCTGTCGGGCCCTGTCGGGCCCTGTCGGGCTCTGTCGGGCCCTGTCTGGCTCTGTCGGGCCCTGTCGGGCCCTGTCGGGCCCTGTCGGGCTCTGTCGGGCTCTGTCGGGTTCTACTGGGCTCTACTGGGCCCTGTCGGGCTCTGTCGGGCTCTGTCGGGCTCTACTGGGTTCTGTCGGGCTCTGTCGGGCCCTGTCGGGCCCTGTCGGGCTCTGTCGGGCCCTGTCGGGCTCTGTCGGGCTCTGTCGGGCTCTGTCGGGCTCTGTCGGGCTCTGTCGGTTTCTACTGGTCTCTGTCGGGCCCTGTCGGGCTCTGTCGGGCTCTGTCGGGCTCTGTCGGGCTCTACTGGGCTCTGTCAGGCTCGGTCGGGCCCTGTCGGGCTCTGTCGGGCTCTGTCGGGCTCTACTGTTCTCTGTCGGGCCTCTCGGGCCCTCTCGGGCCCTGTCGGGCTCTCTCGGGCCCTGTCGGGCTCTGTCGGGCCCTGTCGGGCTCTGTCGGGCCCTGTCGGGCCCTGTCGGGCCCTGTCGGGCCCTGTCGGGCTCTGTCGGGCTCTGTCGGGCTCTACTGGGCCCTGTCGGGCTCTGTCGGGCTCTGTCGAGCTCTACTGGGCCCTGTAGGGCCCTGTCGGGCCCTGTCGGGCTCTGTCGGGCTCTACTGGACCCTGTCGGGCCCTGTCGGGCCCTGTCGGGCCCTGTCGGGCTCTGTCGGGCCCTGTCGGGCTCTACTGGGCCCTGTCGGGCCCTGTCGGGCCCTGTCGGGCCCTGTCGGGCTCTGTCGGGCTTTGTCGGGCTCTGTCGGGCTCTGTCGGGCTCTGTCGGGCTGTACTGGGCCCTGTCGGGCCCTGTCGGTCTCTGTCGGGCCCTGTCGGTCTCTGTCGGGCCCTGTCGGGGTCTGCCGGGCCCTGTCGGGCTCTGTCGGGCTCTGTCGGGCTCTGTCGGGCTCTGTCGGACTCTGTCAGGCTCTGTCGGACTCTGTCGGGCTCTGTCGGGCTCTGTCGGGCTCTACTGGGCCCTGTCGGGCCCTGTCGGGCCCTGTCGGGCTCTGTCGGGCTCTGTCAGGTCCTGTCGGGCCCTGTCTAGCTCTGTCGGGCCCTGTCGGGCTGTGTCGGGCTGTGTCGGGCCCTGTCGGGCCCTGTCGGGCCCTGTCGGGCTCTGTCGGGCTCTGTCGGGCTCTGTCGGATTCTACTGGGCTCTACTGGGCCCTGTCGGGCTCTGTCGGGCTCTGTCGGGCTCTGTCGGGCTCTGTCGGGCTCTACTGGGCCCTGTCGGGCCCTGTCGGGCCCTGTCGGGCTCTGTCGGGCTCTGTCGGGCTCTACTGGTCTCTGTCGGGCCCTGTCGGGCCCTGTCGGGCCCTGTCAGGCTCTGTCGGGCTCTGTCGGGCTCTGTCGGGCTCTACTGGGCCCTGTCGGGCTCTGTCGAGCTCTACTGGGCCCTGTCGGGCCCTGTCGGGCTCTGTCGGGCTCTGTCGGGCTCTGTCGGGCTCTGTCGGGCTCTGTCGGGTTCTACTGGGCCCAGTCGGGCCCTGTCGGGCTCTGTCGGGCTCTGTCGGGCTCTGTTGGGCTCTACTGGGCTCTGTCGGGCCCTGTCGGGCCCTGTCGGGCCCTGTCGGGCTCTGTCGGGCTCTGTCGAGCTCTACTGGTCTCTGTCGGGCCCTGTCGGGCCCTGTCGCGCCCTGTCGGGCTCTGTCGGGCTCTGTCGGGCTCTACTGGGCCCTGTCGGGCCCTGTCGGGCTCTGTTTAGCTCTACTGGGCTCTGTCGGGCCCTGTCGGGCCCTGTCGGGCCCTGTCGGGCTCTGTCGGGCCCTGTCGGGCCCTGTCGGGCCCTGTCGGGCCCTGTCGGGCTCTACTGGACCCTGTCGGGCCCTGTCGGGCCCTGTCGGGCCCTGTCGGGCTCTGTCGGGCTCTGTCGGGCCCTGTCGGGCTCTGTCGGGCTCTACTGGGCCCTGTCGGGCCCTGTCGGGCCGTGTCGGGCTCTGTCGGGCTCTGTCGAGCTCTACTGGGCTCTGTCGGGCTCTGTCGGGCTCTGTCGGGCTCTGTCGGGCCCTGTCGGGCTCTGTCGGGCTCTACTGGGCCCTGTCGGGCCCTGTCGGGCCCTGTCGGGCTCTGTCGGGCTCTGTCGAGCTCTACTGGGCTCTGTCGGGCTCTGTCGGGCTCTGTCGGGCTCTGTCGGGCTCTGTCGGGCTCTGTCGGGCTCTACTGGGCCCTGTCGGGCTCTGTCGGGCCCTGTCGGGCTCTGTCGGGCTCTGTCGGGCTCTGTCGGGCTCTGTCGGGCTCTGTCGGGCTCTGTCGGGCTCTGTCGGGTTCTACTGGGCCCTGTCGGGCTCTGTCGGGCCCTGTCGGGCCCTGTCGGGCCCTGTCGGGCTTTGTCGGGCTCTGTCGGGCTCTGTCAGGCTCTGTCGGGCTGTACTGGGCCCTGTCGGTCTCTGTCGGTCTCTGTCGGGCCCTGTCGGTCTCTGTCGGGCCCTGTCGGTCTCTGTCGGGCCCTGTCGGGCCCTGTCGGTCTCTGTCGGGCCCTGTCGGTCTCTGTCGGGCCCTGTCGGTCTCTGTCGGGTTCTACTGGGCCCTGTCGGGCCCTGTCGGGCCCTGTCCGTCTCTGTCGGGCTCTGTCGGGCTCTGTCGGGCTCTGTCGGGCCCTGTCGGGCCCTGTCGGGCTCTGTCGGGCTCTACTGGGCCCTGTCGGGCTCTGTCGGGCCCTGTCGGGCCCTGTCGGGCCCTGTCGGGCCCTGTCGGGCTCTGTCGGGCTCTGTCGGGCTCTGTCGGGTTCTACTGGGCCCTGTCGGGCCCTGTCGGTCTCTGTCGGGCCCTGTCGGGCCCTGTCGGTCTCTGTCGGGCCCTGTCGGGCCCTGTCGGTCTCTGTCGGGCCCTGTCGGGCCCTGTCGGTCTCTGTCGGGCCCTGTCGGGCTCTGTCGGGCTCTACTGGGCTCTGTCGGGCTCTGTCGGGCTCTGTCGGGCTCTGTCGGGCTCTACTGGGCTCTGTCGGGCCCTGTCGGGCCCTGTCGGGCCCTGTCGGGCTCTGTCGGGCCCTGTCTGGCTCTGTCGGGCCCTGTCGGGCCCTGTCGGGCCCTGTCGGGCTCTGTCGGGCTCTGTCGGGCTCTGTCGGGTTCTACTGGGCTCTACTGGGCCCTGTCGGGCTCTGTCGGGCTCTGTCGGGCTCTACTGGGTTCTGTCGGGCCCTGTCGGGCCCTGTCGGGCCCTGTCGGGCCCTGTCGGGCCCTGTCGGGCTCTGTCGGGCCCTGTCGGGCTCTGTCGGGCTCTGTCGGGCTCTGTCGGGCTCTGTCGGGCTCTGTCGGTTTCTACTGGTCTCTGTCGGGCCCTGTCGGGCTCTGTCGGGCTCTGTCGGGCTCTGTCGGGCTCTACTGGGCTCTGTCAGGCTCGGTCGGGCCCTGTCGGGCTCTGTCGGGCTCTGTCGGGCTCTACTGTTCTCTGTCGGTCCTCTCGGGCCCTCTCGGGCCCTCTCGGGCTCTCTCGGGCCCTGTCGGGCTCTGTCGGGCCCTGTCGGGCTCTGTCGGGCTCTGTCGGGCCCTGTCGGGCCCTGTCGGGCCCTGTCGGGCTCTGTCGGGCTCTGTCGGGCTCTACTGGGCCCTGTCGGGCTCTGTCGGGCTCTGTCGAGCTCTACTGGGCCCTGTCGGGCCCTGTCGGGCCCTGTCGGGCTCTGTCGGGCCCTGTCGGGCTCTGTCGGGCTCTACTGGACCCTGTCGGGCCCTGTCGGGCCCTGTCGGGCCCTGTCGGGCTCTGTCGGGCCCTGTCGGGCTCTACTGGGCCCTGTCGGGCCCTGTCGGGCTCTGTCGGGCTCTGTCGGGCCCTGTCGGGCTCTGTCGGGCTCTGTCGGGCTCTGTCGGGCTCTGTCGGGCTGTACTGGGCCCTGTCGGGCCCTGTCGGTCTCTGTCGGGCCCTGTCGGTCTCTGTCGGGCCCTGTCGGGCCCTGTCGGGGTCTGCCGGGCTCTGTCGGGCTCTGTCGGGCTCTGTCGGGCTCTGTCGGACTCTGTCGGGCTCTGTCGGGCTCTGTCGGGCTCTGTCGGGCTCTGTCGGGCTCTACTGGGCCCTGTCGGGCCCTGTCGGGCCCTGTCGGGCTCTGTCGGGCTCTGTCAGGTCCTGTCGGGCCCTGTCTAGCTCTGTCGGGCCCTGTCGGGCTGTGTCGGGCTGTGTCGGGCCCTGTCGGGCCCTGTCGGGCCCTGTCGGGCCCTGTCGGGCTCTGTCGGGCTCTGTCGGGCTCTGTCGGATTCTACTGGGCTCTACTGGGCCCTGTCGGGCTCTGTCGGGCTCTGTCGGGCTCTGTCGGGCTCTGTCGGGCTCTACTGGGCCCTGTCGGGCCCTGTCGGGCCCTGTCGGGCTCTGTCGGGCTCTGTCGGGCTCTACTGGTCTCTGTCGGGCCCTGTCGGGCCCTGTCGGGCCCTGTCAGGCTCTGTCGGGCTCTGTCGGGCTCTGTCGGGCTCTACTGGGCCCTGTCGGGCTCTGTCGAGCTCTACTGGGCCCTGTCGGGCTCTGTCGGGCTCTGTCGGGCTCTGTCGGGCTCTGTCGGGCTCTGTCGGGCTCTGTCGGGTTCTACTGGGCCCAGTCGGGCCCTGTCGGGCTCTGTCGGGCTCTGTCGGGCTCTGTTGGGCTCTACTGGGCTCTGTCGGGCCCTGTCGGGCCCTGTCGGGCCCTGTCGGGCTCTGTCGGGCTCTGTCGAGCTCTACTGGTCTCTGTCGGGCCCTGTCGGGCCCTGTCGCGCCCTGTCGGGCTCTGTCGGGCTCTGTCGGGCTCTACTGGGCCCTGTCGGGCCCTGTCGGGCTCTGTTTAGCTCTACTGGGCTCTGTCGGGCCCTGTCGGGCCCTGTCGGGCCCTGTCGGGCTCTGTCGGGCCCTGTCGGGCCCTGTCGGGCCCTGTCGGGCCCTGTCGGGCTCTACTGGACCCTGTCGGGCCCTGTCGGGCCCTGTCGGGCCCTGTCGGGCTCTGTCGGGCTCTGTCGGGCCCTGTCGGGCTCTGTCGGGCTCTACTGGGCCCTGTCGGGCCCTGTCGGGCCGTGTCGGGCTCTGTCGGGCTCTGTCGAGCTCTACTGGGCTCTGTCGGGCTCTGTCGGGCTCTGTCGGGCTCTGTCGGGCTCTGTCGGGCTCTGTCGGGCTCTGTCGGGCTCTACTGGGCCCTGTCGGGCTCTGTCGGGCTCTGTCGGGCCCTGTCGGGCTCTGTCGGGCTCTGTCGGGCTCTGTCGGGCTCTGTCGGGTTCTACTGGGCCCTGTCGGGCTCTGTCGGGCCCTGTCGGGCCCTGTCGGGCCCTGTCGGGCTTTGTCGGGCTCTGTCGGGCTCTGTCAGGCTCTGTCGGGCTGTACTGGGCCCTGTCGGGCTCTGTCGGTCTCTGTCGGGCCCTGTCGGTCTCTGTCGGGCCCTGTCGGTCTCTGTCGGGCCCTGTCGGGCCCTGTCGGTCTCTGTCGGGCCCTGTCGGTCTCTGTCGGGTTCTACTGGGCCCTGTCGGGCCCTGTCCGTCTCTGTCGGGCTCTGTCGGGCTCTGTCGGGCTCTGTCGGGCCCTGTCGGGCTCTGTCGGGCTCTACTGGGCCCTGTCGGGCTCTGTCGGGCCCTGTCGGGCCCTGTCGGGCCCTGTCGGGCTCTGTCGGGCTCTGTCGGGCTCTGTCGGGTTCTACTGGGCCCTGTCGGGCCCTGTCGGTCTCTGTCGGGCCCTGTCGGGCCCTGTCGGTCCCTGTCGGGCCCTGTCGGGCTCTGTCGGGCTCTACTGGGCCCTGTCGGGCTCTGTCGGGCTCTGTCGGGCTCTGTCGGGCTCTACTGGGCTCTGTCGGGCCCTGTCGGGCCCTGTCGGGCCCTGTCGGGCTCTGTCGGGCCCTGTCTGGCTCTGTCGGGCCCTGTCGGGCCCTGTCGGGCCCTGTCGGGCCCTGTCGGGCTCTGTCGGGCTCTGTCGGGCTCTGTCGGGTTCTACTGGGCTCTACTGGGCCCTGTCGGGCTCTGTCGGGCTCTGTCGGGCTCTACTGGGTTCTGTCGGGCTCTGTCGGGCCCTGTCGGGCCCTGTCGGGCCCTGTCGGGCCCTGTCGGGCTCTGTCGGGCCCTGTCGGGCTCTGTCGGGCTCTGTCGGGCTCTGTCGGGCTCTGTCGGGCTCTGTCGGGCTCTGTCGGTTTCTACTGGTCTCTGTCGGGCCCTGTCGGGCTCTGTCGGGCTCTGTCGGGCTCTGTCGGGCTCTACTGGGCTCTGTCAGGCTCGGTCGGGCCCTGTCGGGCTCTCTCGGGCCCTGTCGGGCCCTGTCGGGCTCTGTCGGGCCCTGTCGGGCTCTGTCGGGCCCTGTCGGGCCCTGTCGGGCCCTGTCGGGCCCTGTCGGGCTCTGTCGGGCTCTGTCGGGCTCTACTGGGCCCTCTCGGGCTCTGTCGGGCTCTGTCGAGCTCTACTGGGCCCTGTCGGGCCCTGTCGGGCCCTGTCGGGCTCTGTCGGGCCCTGTCGGGCTCTGTCGGGCTCTACTGGACCCTGTCGGGCCCTGTCGGGCCCTGTCGGGCTCTGTCGGGCCCTGTCGGGCTCTACTGGGCCCTGTCGGGCCCTGTCGGGCCCTGTCGGGCTCTGTCGGGCCCTGTCGGGCTCTGTCGGGCTTTGTCGGGCTCTGTCGGGCTCTGTCGGGCTCTGTCGGGCTGTACTGGGCCCTGTCGGGCCCTGTCGGTCTCTGTCGGTCTCTGTCGGGCCCTGTCGGGCCCTGTCGGGGTCTGCCGGGCCCTGTCGGGCTCTGTCGGGCTCTGTCGGGCTCTGTCGGGCTCTGTCGGGCTCTGTCGGACTCTGTCAGGCTCTGTCGGACTCTGTCGGGCTCTGTCGGGCTCTGTCGGGCTCTACTGGGCCCTGTCGGGCCCTGTCGGGCCCTGTCGGGCTCTGTCGGGCTCTGTCAGGTCCTGTCGGGCCCTGTCTAGCTCTGTCGGGCCCTGTCGGGCTGTGTCGGGCTGTGTCGGGCTGTGTCGGGCCCTGTCGGGCCCTGTCGGGCCCTGTCGGGCTCTGTCGGGCTCTGTCGGGCTCTGTCGGATTCTACTGGGCTCTACTGGGCCCTGTCGGGCTCTGTCGGGCTCTGTCGGGCTCTGTCGGGCTCTACTGGGCCCTGTCGGGCCCTGTCGGGCCCTGTCGGGCTCTGTCGGGCTCTGTCGGGCTCTACTGGTCTCTGTCGGGCCCTGTCGGGCCCTGTCGGGCCCTGTCAGGCTCTGTCGGGCTCTGTCGGGCTCTGTCGGGCTCTACTGGGCCCTGTCGGGCTCTGTCGAGCTCTACTGGGCCCTGTCGGGCCCTGTCGGGCCCTGTCGGGCTCTGTCGGGCTCTGTCGGGCTCTGTCGGGCTCTGTCGGGTTCTACTGGGCCCAGTCGGGCCCTGTCGGGCTCTGTCGGGCTCTGTCGGGCTCTGTCGGGCTCTACTGGGCTCTGTCGGGCCCTGTCGGGCTCTGTCGGGCTCTGTCGAGCTCTACTGGTCTCTGTCGGGCCCTGTCGGGCCCTGTCGCGCCCTGTCGGGCTCTGTCGGGCTCTGTCGGGCTCTACTGGGCCCTGTCGGGCCCTGTCGGGCTCTGTTTAGCTCTACTGGGCTCTGTCGGGCCCTGTCGGGCCCTGTCGGGCCCTGTCGGGCTCTGTCGGGCCCTGTCGGGCCCTGTCGGGCTCTGTCGGGCTCTGTCGGGCCCTGTCGGGCCCTGTCGGGCTCTGTCGGGCCCTGTCGGGCCCTGTCAGGCTCTGTCGGGCTCTGTCGGGCTCTACAGGGCCCTGTCGGGCCCTGTCGGGCTCTGTCGGGCTATGTCGGGCTCTGTCGGGTTCTACTGGGCCCTGTCGGGCTCTGTCGGGCTCTACTGGGCCCTGTCGGGCCCTGTCGGGCCCTGTCGGGCTCTGTCGGGCTCTGTCGGGCCCTGTCGGGCCCTGTCGGGCCCTGTCGGGCTCTGTCGGGCTCTGTCGGGCTCTGTCGGGCTCTGTCGGTTTCTACTGGGCTCTACTGGGCCCTGTCGGGCTCTGTCGGGCTCTGTCGGGCTCTGTCGGGCTCTGTCGGGCTCTGTCGGGCTCGGTCGGGCTCTACTGGGCTCTGTCGGGCTCTACTGGTCTCTGTCGGGCCCTGTCGGGCCCTGTCGGGCCCTGTCGGGCTCTGTCGGGCTCTGTCGGGCTCTGTCGGGCTCTGTCGGGCTCTGTCGGGCTCTGTCGGTTTCTACTGGGCTCTACTGGGCCCTGTCGGGCTCTGTCGGGCTCTGTCGGGCTCGGTCGGGCTCGGTCGGGCTCGGTCGGGCTCTACTGGGCTCTGTCGGGCTCTGTCGGGTTCTGTCGGGCTCTACTGGTCTCTGTCGGGCCCTGTCGGGCCCTGTCGGGCTCTGTCGGGCTCTGTCGGGCTCTGTCGGGCTCTACTGGTCTCTGTCGGGCCCTGTCGGGCCCTGTCGGGCCCTGTCGGGCTCTGTCGGGCTCTGTCGGGCTCTACTGGGCCCTGTCGGGCCCTGTCGGGCTCTGTCGGGCTCTGTCGGGCTCTGTCGGGCTCTACTGGGCCCTGTCGGGCCCTGTCGGGCTCTGTCGGGCTCTGTCGGGCTCTGTCGGGCTCTGTCGGGCTCTGTCGGGCTCTACTGGGCCCTGTCGGGCTCTGTCGGGCTCTGTCGAGCTCTACTGGGCCCTGTCGGGCCCTGTCGGGCCCTGTCGGGCTCTGTCGGGCCCTGTCGGGCTCTGTCGGGCCCTGTCGGGCCCTGTCGGGCTCTGTCGGGCTCTGTCGGGCTCTGTCGGGCTCTGTCGGGCTGTACTGGGCCCTGTCGGGCCCTGTCGGGCCCTGTCGGGCCCTGTCGGGCTCTGTCGGGCTCTGTCGGGCTCTGTCGGGCTCTACTGGACCCTGTCGGGCCCTGTCGGGCCCTGTCGGGCCCTGTCGGGCTCTGTCGGGCCCTGTCGGGCCCTGTCGGGCTCTGTCGGGCTCTGTCGGGCCCTGTCGGGCTCTGTCGGGCTCTACTGGGCCCTGTCGGGCCCTGTCGGGCCCTGTCGGGCTCTGTCGGGCTCTGTCGAGCTCTACTGGGCACTGTCGGGCTCTGTCGGGCTCTGTCGGGCTCTGTCGGGCTCTGTCGGGCTCTACTGGGCCCTGTCGGGCCCTGTCGGGCCCTGTCGGGCCCTGTCGGGCTCTGTCGGGCTCTGTCGCGCTCTGTCGGGCTCTGTCGGGCTCTGTCGGGTTCTACTGGGCCCTGTCGGGCTCTGTCGGGCCCTGTCGGGCCCTGTCGGGCTTTGTCGGGCTCTGTCGGGCTCTGTCAGGCTCTGTCGGGCTGTACTGGGCCCTGTCGGGCTCTGTCGGGCTCTGTCGGGCTCTGTCGGGCCCTGTCGGGCTCTGTCGGGCTCTACTGGGCCCTGTCGGGCTCTATCGGGCTCTGTCGGGCCCTGTCGGGCCCTGTCGGGCTCTGTCGGGCTCTGTCGGGCTCTGTCGGGCTCTGTCGGGTTCTACTGGGCCCTGTCGGGCCCTGTCGGTCTCTGTCGGGCCCTGTCGGTCTCTGTCGGGCCCTGTCGGGCCCTGTCGGTCTCTGTCGGGCCCTGTCGGGCCCTGTCGGGCCCTGTCGGGCTCTGTCGGGCTCTACTGGGCCCTGTCGGGCTCTGTCGGGCTCTGTCGGGCTCTGTCGGGCTCTACTGGGCTCTGTCGGGCCCTGTCGGGCCCTGTCGGGCTCTGTCGGGCTCTGTCGGGCTCTGTCAGGTCCTGTCGGGCCCTGTCTAGCTCTGTCGGGCCCTGTCGGGCCCTGTCGGGCCCTGTCGGGCCCTGTCGGGCCCTGTCGGGCTCTGTCGGGCCCTGTCGGGCCCTGTCGGGCCCTGTCGGGCTCTGTCGGGCTCTGTCGGGTTCTACTGGGCTCTACTGGGCTCTGTCGGGCTCTGTCGGGCTCTGTCGGGCTCTGTCGGGCTCTGTCGGGCTCTACTGGGTTCTGTCGGGCTCTGTTGGGCCCTGTCGGGCCCTGTCGGGCCCTGTCGGGCTCTGTCGGGCTCTGTCGGGCCCTGTCGGGCCCTGTCGGGCCCTGTCGAGCTCTGTCGGGCCCTGTCGGGCTCTGTCGGGCTCTGTCGGGCTCTGTCGGGCTCTGTCGGGCTCTGTCGGGCTCTGTCGGTTTCTACTGGGCACTACTGGGCCCTGTCGGGCTCTGTCGGGCTCTGTCGGGCTCTGTCGGGCTCTACTGGGCTCGGTCAGGCTCGGTCGGGCCCTGTCGGGCTCTGTCGGGCTCTGTCGGGCTCTACTGTTCTCTGTCTGGCCCTGTCGGGCTCTGTCTGGCCCTGTCGGGCTCTGTCGGGCTCTGTCGGGCTCTGTCGGGCTCTGTCGGGCTCTACTGGGCTCTGTCGGGCTCTGTCGGTCTCTGTCGAGCTCTACTGGGCCCTGTCGGGCTCTGTCGGGCCCTGTCGGGCTCTGTCGGGCTCTACTGGACCCTGTCGGGCCCTGTCGGGCCCTGTCGGGCTCTGTCGGGCCCTGTCGGGCTCTACTGGGCCCTGTCGGGCCCTGTCGGGCCCTGTCGGGCTCTGTCGGGCCCTGTCGGGCTCTGTCGGGCCCTGTCGGCCTCTGTCGGCCTCTGTCGAGCTCTACTGGGCCCTGTCGGGCCCTGTCCCGCCCTTTCGGGCTCTGTCGGGCTCTGTCGGGCTCTGTCGGGCTCTGTCGGGCTCTACTGGGCCCTGTCGGGCCCTGTCGGGCCCTGTCGGGCTCTGTCGGGCCCTGTCGGGCCCTGTCGGGCTCTGTCGGGCCCTGTCGGGCCCTGTCGGGCCCTGTCGGGCTCTGTCGGGCTTTGTCGGGCTCTGTCGGGCTCTGTCGGGCTCTGTCGGGCTGTACTGGGCCCTGTCGGGCCCTGTCGGTCTCTGTCGGGCCCTGTCGGTCTCTGTCGGGCCCTGTCGGGCCCTGCCGGGCTCTGTCGGGCTCTGTCGGGCTCTGCCGGGCTCTGTCGGGCTCTGCCGGGCTCTGTCGGGCTCTGTCGGGCTCTGTCGGGCTCTGTCGGGCTCTACTGGGCCCTGTCGGGCCCTGTCGGGCCCTGTCGGGCCCTGTCGGGCTCTGTCGGGCTCTGTCAGGTCCTGTCGGGCCCTGTCTAGCTCTGTCGGGCCCTGTCGGGCCCTGTCGGGCCCTGTCGGGCCCTGTCCGGCCCTGTCGGGCTCTGTCGGGCTCTGTCGGGCTCTGTCGGGCTCTGTCGGGCTCTGTCGGGCTCTGTCGGATTCTACTGGGCTCTAATGGGCCCTGTCGGGCTCTGTCGGGCTCTGTCGGGCTCTGTCGGGCTCTGTCGGGCTCTGTCGGGCTCTACTGGGCCCTGTCGGGCCCTGTCGGGCCCTGTCGGGCTCTGTCGGGCTCTGTCGGGCTCTGTCGGGCTCTACTGGTCTCTGTCGGGCCCTGTCGGGCCCTGTCGGGCCCTGTCGGGCTCTGTCGGGCTCTGTCGGGCCCTGTCGGGCCCTGTCAGGCTCTGTCGGGCTCTGTCGGGCTCTGTCGGGCTCTACTGGGCCCTGTCGGGCTCTGTCGGGCTCTGTCGGGCTCTACTGGGTTCTGTCGGGCTCTGTCGGGCCCTGTCGGGCCCTGTCGGGCCCTGTCGGGCCCTGTCGGGCTCTGTCGGGCCCTGTCGGGCTCTGTCGGGCTCTGTCGGGCTCTGTCGGGCTCTGTCGGGCTCTGTCGGGCTCTGTCGGTTTCTACTGGTCTCTGTCGGGCCCTGTCGGGCTCTGTCGGGCTCTGTCGGGCTCTGTCGGGCTCTACTGGGCTCTGTCAGGCTCGGTCGGGCCCTGTCGGGCTCTCTCGGGCCCTGTCGGGCCCTGTCGGGCTCTGTCGGGCCCTGTCGGGCTCTGTCGGGCCCTGTCGGGCCCTGTCGGGCCCTGTCGGGCCCTGTCGGGCTCTGTCGGGCTCTGTCGGGCTCTACTGGGCCCTCTCGGGCTCTGTCGGGCTCTGTCGAGCTCTACTGGGCCCTGTCGGGCCCTGTCGGGCCCTGTCGGGCTCTGTCGGGCCCTGTCGGGCTCTGTCGGGCTCTACTGGACCCTGTCGGGCCCTGTCGGGCCCTGTCGGGCTCTGTCGGGCCCTGTCGGGCTCTACTGGGCCCTGTCGGGCCCTGTCGGGCCCTGTCGGGCTCTGTCGGGCCCTGTCGGGCTCTGTCGGGCTTTGTCGGGCTCTGTCGGGCTCTGTCGGGCTCTGTCGGGCTGTACTGGGCCCTGTCGGGCCCTGTCGGTCTCTGTCGGTCTCTGTCGGGCCCTGTCGGGCCCTGTCGGGGTCTGCCGGGCCCTGTCGGGCTCTGTCGGGCTCTGTCGGGCTCTGTCGGGCTCTGTCGGGCTCTGTCGGACTCTGTCAGGCTCTGTCGGACTCTGTCGGGCTCTGTCGGGCTCTGTCGGGCTCTACTGGGCCCTGTCGGGCCCTGTCGGGCCCTGTCGGGCTCTGTCGGGCTCTGTCAGGTCCTGTCGGGCCCTGTCTAGCTCTGTCGGGCCCTGTCGGGCTGTGTCGGGCTGTGTCGGGCTGTGTCGGGCCCTGTCGGGCCCTGTCGGGCCCTGTCGGGCTCTGTCGGGCTCTGTCGGGCTCTGTCGGATTCTACTGGGCTCTACTGGGCCCTGTCGGGCTCTGTCGGGCTCTGTCGGGCTCTGTCGGGCTCTACTGGGCCCTGTCGGGCCCTGTCGGGCCCTGTCGGGCTCTGTCGGGCTCTGTCGGGCTCTACTGGTCTCTGTCGGGCCCTGTCGGGCCCTGTCGGGCCCTGTCAGGCTCTGTCGGGCTCTGTCGGGCTCTGTCGGGCTCTACTGGGCCCTGTCGGGCTCTGTCGAGCTCTACTGGGCCCTGTCGGGCCCTGTCGGGCCCTGTCGGGCTCTGTCGGGCTCTGTCGGGCTCTGTCGGGCTCTGTCGGGTTCTACTGGGCCCAGTCGGGCCCTGTCGGGCTCTGTCGGGCTCTGTCGGGCTCTGTCGGGCTCTACTGGGCTCTGTCGGGCCCTGTCGGGCTCTGTCGGGCTCTGTCGAGCTCTACTGGTCTCTGTCGGGCCCTGTCGGGCCCTGTCGCGCCCTGTCGGGCTCTGTCGGGCTCTGTCGGGCTCTACTGGGCCCTGTCGGGCCCTGTCGGGCTCTGTTTAGCTCTACTGGGCTCTGTCGGGCCCTGTCGGGCCCTGTCGGGCCCTGTCGGGCTCTGTCGGGCCCTGTCGGGCCCTGTCGGGCTCTGTCGGGCTCTGTCGGGCCCTGTCGGGCCCTGTCGGGCTCTGTCGGGCCCTGTCGGGCCCTGTCAGGCTCTGTCGGGCTCTGTCGGGCTCTACAGGGCCCTGTCGGGCCCTGTCGGGCTCTGTCGGGCTATGTCGGGCTCTGTCGGGTTCTACTGGGCCCTGTCGGGCTCTGTCGGGCTCTACTGGGCCCTGTCGGGCCCTGTCGGGCCCTGTCGGGCTCTGTCGGGCTCTGTCGGGCCCTGTCGGGCCCTGTCGGGCCCTGTCGGGCTCTGTCGGGCTCTGTCGGGCTCTGTCGGGCTCTGTCGGTTTCTACTGGGCTCTACTGGGCCCTGTCGGGCTCTGTCGGGCTCTGTCGGGCTCTGTCGGGCTCTGTCGGGCTCTGTCGGGCTCGGTCGGGCTCTACTGGGCTCTGTCGGGCTCTACTGGTCTCTGTCGGGCCCTGTCGGGCCCTGTCGGGCCCTGTCGGGCTCTGTCGGGCTCTGTCGGGCTCTGTCGGGCTCTGTCGGGCTCTGTCGGGCTCTGTCGGTTTCTACTGGGCTCTACTGGGCCCTGTCGGGCTCTGTCGGGCTCTGTCGGGCTCGGTCGGGCTCGGTCGGGCTCGGTCGGGCTCTACTGGGCTCTGTCGGGCTCTGTCGGGTTCTGTCGGGCTCTACTGGTCTCTGTCGGGCCCTGTCGGGCCCTGTCGGGCTCTGTCGGGCTCTGTCGGGCTCTGTCGGGCTCTACTGGTCTCTGTCGGGCCCTGTCGGGCCCTGTCGGGCCCTGTCGGGCTCTGTCGGGCTCTGTCGGGCTCTACTGGGCCCTGTCGGGCCCTGTCGGGCTCTGTCGGGCTCTGTCGGGCTCTGTCGGGCTCTACTGGGCCCTGTCGGGCCCTGTCGGGCTCTGTCGGGCTCTGTCGGGCTCTGTCGGGCTCTGTCGGGCTCTGTCGGGCTCTACTGGGCCCTGTCGGGCTCTGTCGGGCTCTGTCGAGCTCTACTGGGCCCTGTCGGGCCCTGTCGGGCCCTGTCGGGCTCTGTCGGGCCCTGTCGGGCTCTGTCGGGCCCTGTCGGGCCCTGTCGGGCTCTGTCGGGCTCTGTCGGGCTCTGTCGGGCTCTGTCGGGCTGTACTGGGCCCTGTCGGGCCCTGTCGGGCCCTGTCGGGCCCTGTCGGGCTCTGTCGGGCTCTGTCGGGCTCTGTCGGGCTCTACTGGACCCTGTCGGGCCCTGTCGGGCCCTGTCGGGCCCTGTCGGGCTCTGTCGGGCCCTGTCGGGCCCTGTCGGGCTCTGTCGGGCTCTGTCGGGCCCTGTCGGGCTCTGTCGGGCTCTACTGGGCCCTGTCGGGCCCTGTCGGGCCCTGTCGGGCTCTGTCGGGCTCTGTCGAGCTCTACTGGGCACTGTCGGGCTCTGTCGGGCTCTGTCGGGCTCTGTCGGGCTCTGTCGGGCTCTACTGGGCCCTGTCGGGCCCTGTCGGGCCCTGTCGGGCCCTGTCGGGCTCTGTCGGGCTCTGTCGCGCTCTGTCGGGCTCTGTCGGGCTCTGTCGGGTTCTACTGGGCCCTGTCGGGCTCTGTCGGGCCCTGTCGGGCCCTGTCGGGCTTTGTCGGGCTCTGTCGGGCTCTGTCAGGCTCTGTCGGGCTGTACTGGGCCCTGTCGGGCTCTGTCGGGCTCTGTCGGGCTCTGTCGGGCCCTGTCGGGCTCTGTCGGGCTCTACTGGGCCCTGTCGGGCTCTATCGGGCTCTGTCGGGCCCTGTCGGGCCCTGTCGGGCTCTGTCGGGCTCTGTCGGGCTCTGTCGGGCTCTGTCGGGTTCTACTGGGCCCTGTCGGGCCCTGTCGGTCTCTGTCGGGCCCTGTCGGTCTCTGTCGGGCCCTGTCGGGCCCTGTCGGTCTCTGTCGGGCCCTGTCGGGCCCTGTCGGGCCCTGTCGGGCTCTGTCGGGCTCTACTGGGCCCTGTCGGGCTCTGTCGGGCTCTGTCGGGCTCTGTCGGGCTCTACTGGGCTCTGTCGGGCCCTGTCGGGCCCTGTCGGGCTCTGTCGGGCTCTGTCGGGCTCTGTCAGGTCCTGTCGGGCCCTGTCTAGCTCTGTCGGGCCCTGTCGGGCCCTGTCGGGCCCTGTCGGGCCCTGTCGGGCCCTGTCGGGCTCTGTCGGGCCCTGTCGGGCCCTGTCGGGCCCTGTCGGGCTCTGTCGGGCTCTGTCGGGTTCTACTGGGCTCTACTGGGCTCTGTCGGGCTCTGTCGGGCTCTGTCGGGCTCTGTCGGGCTCTGTCGGGCTCTACTGGGTTCTGTCGGGCTCTGTTGGGCCCTGTCGGGCCCTGTCGGGCCCTGTCGGGCTCTGTCGGGCTCTGTCGGGCCCTGTCGGGCCCTGTCGGGCCCTGTCGAGCTCTGTCGGGCCCTGTCGGGCTCTGTCGGGCTCTGTCGGGCTCTGTCGGGCTCTGTCGGGCTCTGTCGGGCTCTGTCGGGCTCTGTCGGGCTCTGTCGGTTTCTACTGGGCACTACTGGGCCCTGTCGGGCTCTGTCGGGCTCTGTCGGGCTCTGTCGGGCTCTACTGGGCTCGGTCAGGCTCGGTCGGGCCCTGTCGGGCTCTGTCGGGCTCTGTCGGGCTCTACTGTTCTCTGTCTGGCCCTGTCGGGCTCTGTCTGGCCCTGTCGGGCTCTGTCGGGCTCTGTCGGGCTCTGTCGGGCTCTGTCGGGCTCTACTGGGCTCTGTCGGGCTCTGTCGGTCTCTGTCGAGCTCTACTGGGCCCTGTCGGGCTCTGTCGGGCCCTGTCGGGCTCTGTCGGGCTCTACTGGACCCTGTCGGGCCCTGTCGGGCCCTGTCGGGCTCTGTCGGGCCCTGTCGGGCTCTACTGGGCCCTGTCGGGCCCTGTCGGGCCCTGTCGGGCTCTGTCGGGCCCTGTCGGGCTCTGTCGGGCCCTGTCGGCCTCTGTCGGCCTCTGTCGAGCTCTACTGGGCCCTGTCGGGCCCTGTCCCGCCCTTTCGGGCTCTGTCGGGCTCTGTCGGGCTCTGTCGGGCTCTGTCGGGCTCTACTGGGCCCTGTCGGGCCCTGTCGGGCCCTGTCGGGCTCTGTCGGGCCCTGTCGGGCCCTGTCGGGCTCTGTCGGGCCCTGTCGGGCCCTGTCGGGCCCTGTCGGGCTCTGTCGGGCTTTGTCGGGCTCTGTCGGGCTCTGTCGGGCTCTGTCGGGCTGTACTGGGCCCTGTCGGGCCCTGTCGGTCTCTGTCGGGCCCTGTCGGTCTCTGTCGGGCCCTGTCGGGCCCTGCCGGGCTCTGTCGGGCTCTGTCGGGCTCTGCCGGGCTCTGTCGGGCTCTGCCGGGCTCTGTCGGGCTCTGTCGGGCTCTGTCGGGCTCTGTCGGGCTCTACTGGGCCCTGTCGGGCCCTGTCGGGCCCTGTCGGGCCCTGTCGGGCTCTGTCGGGCTCTGTCAGGTCCTGTCGGGCCCTGTCTAGCTCTGTCGGGCCCTGTCGGGCCCTGTCGGGCCCTGTCGGGCCCTGTCCGGCCCTGTCGGGCTCTGTCGGGCTCTGTCGGGCTCTGTCGGGCTCTGTCGGGCTCTGTCGGGCTCTGTCGGATTCTACTGGGCTCTAATGGGCCCTGTCGGGCTCTGTCGGGCTCTGTCGGGCTCTGTCGGGCTCTGTCGGGCTCTGTCGGGCTCTACTGGGCCCTGTCGGGCCCTGTCGGGCCCTGTCGGGCTCTGTCGGGCTCTGTCGGGCTCTGTCGGGCTCTACTGGTCTCTGTCGGGCCCTGTCGGGCCCTGTCGGGCCCTGTCGGGCTCTGTCGGGCTCTGTCGGGCCCTGTCGGGCCCTGTCAGGCTCTGTCGGGCTCTGTCGGGCTCTGTCGGGCTCTACTGGGCCCTGTCGGGCTCTGTCGAGCTCTACTGTGCTCTGTCGGGCCCTGTCGGGCCCTGTCGGGCCCTGTCGGGCTCTGTCGGGCTCTGTCGGGCTCTGTCGGGCTCTGTCGGGTTCTACTGGGCCCTGTCGGGCCCTGTCGGGCCCTGTCGGGCCCTGTCGGGCTCTGTCGGGCTCTGTCGGGCTCTGTCGGGCTCTACTGGGCTCTGTCGGGCTCTGTCGGGCTCTGTCGGGCCCTGTCGGGCCCTGTCGGGCTCTGTCGGGCTCTGTCGAGCTCTACTGGGCTCTGTCGGGCCCTGTCGGGCCCTGTCGGGCCCTGTCGGGCCCTGTCGGGCTCTGGCGGGCTCTGGCGGGCTCTGTCGGGCTCTACTGGGCCCTGTCGGGCCCTGTCGGACTCTGTCGGGCCCTGTCGGGCTCTGTCGGGCCCTGTCGGGCCCTGTGGGGCTTTGTCGGGCCCTGTCGGGCCCTGTCGGGCTCTGTCCTGCCCTGTCGGGCTCTGTCGGGCTCTGTCGGGCTCTGTCGGGCTCTACTGGGCTGTGTCGGGCTCTGTCGGGTTCTGTCGGGCTCTGTCGGGCTCTACTTGGCCCTGTCGGGCTCTGTCGGGCCCTGTCGGGCTCTGTCGGGCTCTGTCGGGCCCTGTCGGGCCCTGTCGGGCTCTGTCGGGCCCTGTCGGGCCCTGTCGGGCCCTGTCGGGCTCTGTCGGGCTCTGTCGGGCTCTACTGGGCCCTGTCGGGCCCTTTCGGGCTCTGTCGGGCCCTGTCGGGCTCTGTCGGGCTCTGTCGAGCTCTACTGTGCTCTGTCGGGCCCTGTCGGGCTCTGTCGGGCTCTGTCGGGCTCTGTCGGGCCGTGTCGGGCCCTGTCGGGCTCTGTCGGGCTGTGTCGGGCTCTGTCGGGCTCTACTGGGCCCTGTCGGGCCCTGTCGGGCCCTGTCGGGCTCTGTCGGGCTCTGTCGGGCTCTGTCGGGCCCTGTCGGGCCCTGTCGGGCCCTGTCGGGCTCTGTCGGTTTCTACTGGGCTCTGTCGGGCTCTGTCGGGCTCTGTCGGGCTCTGTCGGGCTCGGTCGGGCTCGGTCGGGCTCTGTCGGGCTCTGTCGGGCTCTGTCGGGCTCTACTGGTCTCTGTCGGGCCCTGTCGGGCTCTGTCGGGCTCTGTCGGGCTCTGTCGGGCTCTACTGGGCCCTGTCGGGCCCTGTCGGGCCCTGTCGGGCCCTGTCGGGCTCTGTCGGGCTTTGTCGGGCTCTACTGGGCCCTGTCGGGCTCTGTCGGGCTCTGTCGGGCTCTGTCGGGCTCTGTCGAGCTCTACTGGGCCCTGTCGGGCCCTGTCGGGCTCTGTCGGGCTCTGTCGGGCCCTGTCGGGCTCTGTCGGGCTCTACTGGACCCTGTCGGGCTCTGTCGGGCCCTGTCGGGCCCTGTCGGGCCCTGTCGGGCTCTGTCGGGCTCTGTCGGGCCCTGTCGGGCCCTGTCGGGCTCTGTCGGGCTCTACTGGGCCCTGTCGGGCTCTGTCGGGCTCTGTCGGGCTCTGTCGGGCTCTGTCGGGCTCTGTCGGGCTCTACTGGGCCCTGTCGGGCCCTGTCGGGCCCTGTCGGGCTCTGTCGGGCTCTGTCGGGCTCTGTCGGGTTCTACTGGGCCCTGTCGGGCCCTGTCGGGCCCTGTCGGGCTTTGTCGGGCTCTGTCGGGCTCTGTCGGGCTCTGTCGGGCTGTACTGGGCCCTGTCGGGCCCTGTCGGGCTCTGTCGGGCCCTGCCGGTCTCTGTCGGGCCCTGTCGGTCTCTGTCGGGCCCTGTCGGGCTCTGCCGGGCTCTGTCGGGCTCTGTCGGGCTCTACTGGGCCCTGTCGGGCCCTGTCGGGCTCTGTCGGGCTCTGTCGGGCTCTGTCGGGCTCTGTCGGGCTCTGTCAGGTCCTGTCGGGCCCTGTCTAGCTCTGTCGGGCCCTGTCGGGCTCTGTCGGGCTCTGTCGGGCTCTGTCGGGTTCTACTGGGCTCTACTGGGCC
Source organism: Caloenas nicobarica (assembly GCF_036013445.1). NCBI lineage: Eukaryota > Metazoa > Chordata > Aves > Columbiformes > Columbidae > Caloenas > Caloenas nicobarica. The sequence continues at coordinate 18,612 of NW_027017275.1, read as the reverse complement.
CTGTCGGGCCCTGTCGGGCCCTGTCGGGCTCTGTCGGGCTCTGTCGGGCCCTGTCGGGCTCTGTCGGGCTCTGTCGGGCTCTGTCGGGCTGTACTGGGCCCTGTCGGGCCCTGTCGGGCCCTGTCGGGCTCTGTCGGGCCCTGTCGGGCCCTGTCGGGCTCTGTCGGGCCCTGTCGGGCCCTGTCGGGCCCTGTCGGGCTCTGTCGGGCTCTGTCGGGCTCTACTGGGCCCTGTCGGGCCCTGTCGGGCTCTGTCGGGCTCTGTCGAGCTCTACTGGGCCCTGTCGGGCTCTGTCGGGCTCTGTCGGGCTCTGTCGGGCTCTGTCGGGCTCTGTCGGGCCCTGTCGGGCCCTGTCGGGCCCTGTCGGGCTCTGTCGGGCTCTGTCGAGCTCTACTGGTCTCTGTCGGGCTCTGTCGGGCCCTGTCGGGCCCTGTCGGGCTCTGTCGGGCCCTGTCGGGCCCTGTCGGGCCCTGTCGGGCTCTGTCGGGCCCTGTCGGGCTCTGTCGGGCTCTGTCGGGCTCTGTCGGGCCCTGTCGGGCCCTGTCGGGCTCTGTCGGGCTCTGTCGGGCTCTGTCGGGCTCTACTGGGCTCTGTCGGGCTCTGTCGGGTTCTGTCGGGCTCTGTCGGGCTCTACTGGGCCCTGTCGGGCTCTGTCGGGCTCTGTCGAGCCCTGTCGGGCCCTGTCGGGCCCTGTCGGGCCCTGTCGGGCCCTGTCGGGCTCTGTCGGGCCCTGTCGGGCCCTGTCGGGCCCTGTCGGGCTCTGTCGGGCTCTACTGGGCCCTGTCGGGCCCTGTCGGGCCCTGTCGGGCTCTGTCGGGCTCTGTCGGGCTCTGTCGGGCTCTGTCGAGCTCTACTGTGCTCTGTCGGGCCCTGTCGGGCCCTGTCGAGCCCTGTCGGGCTCTGTCGGGCTCTGTCGGGCTCTGTCGGGCCCTGTCGGGCCCTGTCGGGCCCTGTCGGGCTCTGTCGGGTTCTACTGGCCTCTACTGGGCCCTGTCGGGCTCTGTCGGGCTCTGTCGGGCTCTGTCGGGCTCTGTCGGGCTCTGTCGGGCTCTGTCGGGCTCTACTGGTCTCTGTCGGGCCCTGTCGGGCTCTGTCGGGCTCTGTCGGGCTCTACTGGGCCCTGTCGGGCCCTGTCGGGCCCTGTCGGGCCCTGTCGGGCTCTGTCGAGCTCTACTGAGCTCTGTCGGGACCTGTCGGGCCCTGTCGGGCTCTGTCGGGCTCTGTCGGGCTCTGTCGGGCCCTGTCGGGCCCTGTCGGGCCCTGTCGGGCTCTGTCGGGCTCTGTCGGGCTCTGTCGGGCCCTGTCGGGCCCTATCGGGCCCTGTCGGGCTCTGTCGGGCTCTACTGGGCCCTATCGGGCCCTGTCGGGCTCTGTCGGGCTCTGTCGAGCTCTACTGGGCTCTGTCGGGCTCTGTCGGGCCATGTCGGGCTCTATCGGGCTCTGTCGGGCTCTGTCGGGCTCTGTCGGGCCCTGTCGGGCCCTGTCGGGCTCTGTCGGGCCCTGTCGGGCTTTGTCGGGCTCTGTCGGGCTCTGTCGGGCTCTGTCGGGCTCTGTCGGGCTCTGTCGGGCTCTACTGGGCTCTGTCGGGCTCTGTCGGGCTCTGTCGGGCTCTGTCGGGTCCTGTCGGGTCCTGTCGGGCCATGTCGGGCTCTGTCGGGCTCTGTCGGGCCCTGTCGGGCCCTGTCGGGCCCTGTCGGGCTCTGTCGGGCTCTACTGGGCCCTATCGGGCTCTATCGGGCTCTGTCGGGCTCTGTCGGGCTCTGTCGGGTCCTGTCGGGTCCTGTCGGGCCATGTCGGGCTCTGTCGGGCTCTGTCGGGCTCTGTCGGGCTCTGTCGGGCCCTGTCGGGCCCTGTCGGGCCCTGTCGGGCTCTGTCGGTTTCTACTGGGCTCTGTCGGGCTCTGTCGGGCTCTGTCGGGCTCTGTCGGGCTCTGTCGGGCTCGGTCGGGCTCGGTCGGGCTCTACTGGGCCCTGTCGGGCCCTGTCGGGCCCTGTCGGGCTCTGTCGGGCTCTGTCGGGCTCTACTGGGCCCTGTCGGGCTCTGTCGGGCTCTGTCGGGCTCTGTCGGGCTCTGTCGAGCTCTACTGGGCCCTGTCGGGCTCTGTCGGGCTCTGTCGGGCTCTGTCGGGCTCTGTCGGGCCCTGTCGGGCTCTGTCGGGCTCTACTGGACCCTGTCGGGCCCTGTCGGGCCCTGTCGGGCCCTGTCGGGCCCTGTCGGGCTCTGTCGGGCTCTGTCGGGCCCTGTCGGGCCCTGTCGGGCTCTGTCGGGCTCTACTGGGCCCTGTCGGGCCCTGTCGGGCCCTGTCGGGCCCTGTCGGGCTCTGTCGGGCTCTGTCGGGCTCTGTCGGGCTCTACTGGGCCCTGTCGGGCCCTGTCGGGCTTTGTCGGGCTCTGTCGGGCTCTGTCGGGCTCTGTCGGGCTGTACTGGGCCCTGTCGGGCTCTGTCGGGCTCTGTCGGGCCCTGCCGGTCTCTGTCGGGCCCTGTCGGGCTCTGTCGGGCTCTGTCGGGCTCTGTCGGGCCCTGTCGGGCTCTGCCGGGCTCTGTCGGGCTCTGTCGGGCTCTACTGGGCCCTGTCGGGCCCTGTCGGGCTCTGTCGGGCTCTGTCGGGCTCTGTCGGGCTCTGTCAGGTCCTGTCGGGCCCTGTCTAGCTTTGTCGGGCCCTGTCGGGCTCTGTCGGGCCCTGTCGGGCTCTGTCGGGCTCTGTCGGGCTCTGTCGGGCTCTGTCGGGCTCTACTGGGCCCTGTCGGGCCCTGTCGGGCCCTGTCGGGCTCTGTCGGGCCCTGTCGGGCTCTGTCGGGCTCTGTCGGGCCCTGTCGGGCCCTGTCAGGCTCTGTCGGGCTCTGTCGGGCTCTACTGGGCCCTGTCGGGCCCTGTCGGGCTCTGTCGGGCTCTGTCGAGCTCTACTGGGCCCTGTCGGGCCCTGTCGGGCTCTGTCGGGATCTGTCGGGCTCTGTCGGGCCCTGTCGGGCCCTGTCGGGCCCTGTCGGGCCCTGTCGGGCTCTGTCGGGCTCTGTCGAGCTCTACTGGTCTCTGTCGGGCTCTGTCGGGCCCTGTCGGGCTCTGTCGGGCCCTGTCGGGCCCTGTCGGGCCCTGTCGGGCTCTGTCGGGCCCTGTCGGGCTTTGTCGGGCTCTGTCGGGCCCTGTCGGGCCCTGTCGGGCCCTGTCGGGCTCTGTCGGGCTCTGTCGGGCTCTGTCGGGCTCTACTGGGCTCTGTCGGGCTCTGTCGGGTTCTGTCGGGCTCTGTCGGGCTCTACTGGGCCCTGTCGGGCTCTGTCGGGCTCTGTCGAGCCCTGTCGGGCCCTGTCGGGCCCTGTCGGGCCCTGTCGGGCCCTGTCGGGCTCTGTCGGGCTCTACTGGGCCCTGTCGGGCCCTGTCGGGCCCTGTCGGGCCCTGTCGGGCTTTGTCGGGCTCTGTCGGGCTCTGTCGGGCCCTGTCGGGCCCTGTCGGGCTCTGTCGGGCTCTGTCGGGCTCTGTCGGGCTCTACTGGGCTCTGTCGGGCTCTGTCGGGTTCTGTCGGGCTCTGTCGGGCTCTACTGGGCCCTGTCGGGCTCTGTCGGGCTCTGTCGAGCCCTGTCGGGCCCTGTCGGGCCCTGTCGGGCCCTGTCGGGCCCTGTCGGGCTCTGTCGGGCCCTGTCGGGCCCTGTCGGGCCCTGTCGGGCTCTGTCGGGCTCTACTGGGCCCTGTCGGGCCCTGTCGGGCCCTGTCGGGCTCTGTCGGGCTCTGTCGGGCTCTGTCGGGCTCTGTCGAGCTCTACTGTGCTCTGTCGGGCCCTGTCGGGCCCTGTCGAGCCCTGTCGGGCTCTGTCGGGCTCTGTCGGGCTCTGTCGGGCCCTGTCGGGCCCTGTCGGGCCCTGTCGGGCTCTGTCGGGTTCTACTGGCCTCTACTGGGCCCTGTCGGGCTCTGTCGGGCTCTGTCGGGCTCTGTCGGGCTCTGTCGGGCTCTGTCGGGCTCTGTCGGGCTCTACTGGTCTCTGTCGGGCCCTGTCGGGCTCTGTCGGGCTCTGTCGGGCTCTACTGGGCCCTGTCGGGCCCTGTCGGGCCCTGTCGGGCCCTGTCGGGCTCTGTCGAGCTCTACTGAGCTCTGTCGGGACCTGTCGGGCCCTGTCGGGCTCTGTCGGGCTCTGTCGGGCTCTGTCGGGCCCTGTCGGGCCCTGTCGGGCCCTGTCGGGCTCTGTCGGGCTCTGTCGGGCTCTGTCGGGCCCTGTCGGGCCCTATCGGGCCCTGTCGGGCTCTGTCGGGCTCTACTGGGCCCTATCGGGCCCTGTCGGGCTCTGTCGGGCTCTGTCGAGCTCTACTGGGCTCTGTCGGGCTCTGTCGGGCCATGTCGGGCTCTATCGGGCTCTGTCGGGCTCTGTCGGGCTCTGTCGGGCCCTGTCGGGCCCTGTCGGGCTCTGTCGGGCCCTGTCGGGCTTTGTCGGGCTCTGTCGGGCTCTGTCGGGCTCTGTCGGGCTCTGTCGGGCTCTGTCGGGCTCTACTGGGCTCTGTCGGGCTCTGTCGGGCTCTGTCGGGCTCTGTCGGGCTCTGTCGGGTCCTGTCGGGTCCTGTCGGGCCATGTCGGGCTCTGTCGGGCTCTGTCGGGCTCTGTCGGGCTCTGTCGGGCTCTGTCGGGCTCTGTCGGGCTCTACTGGGCCCTATCGGGCTCTATCGGGCTCTGTCGGGCTCTGTCGGGCTCTGTCGGGTCCTGTCGGGTCCTGTCGGGCCATGTCGGGCTCTGTCGGGCTCTGTCGGGCTCTGTCGGGCTCTGTCGGGCCCTGTCGGGCCCTGTCGGGCTCTGTCGGTTTCTACTGGACTCTGTCGGGCTCTGTCGGGCTCTGTCGGGCTCTGTCGGGCTCTGTCGGGCTCGGTCGGGCTCGGTCGGGCTCTGTCGGGCTCTGTCGGGCTCTGTCGGGCTCTACTGGTCTCTGTCGGGCTCTGTCGGGCTCTGTCGGGCTCTGTCGGGCTCTGTCGGGCTCTACTGGGCCCTGTCGGGCCCTGTCGGGCCCTGTCGGGCTCTGTCGGGCTCTGTCGGGCTCTACTGGGCCCTGTCGGGCTCTGTCGGGCTCTGTCGGGCTCTGTCGGGCTCTGTCGAGCTCTACTGGGCCCTGTCGGGCTCTGTCGGGCTCTGTCGGGCTCTGTCGGGCCCTGTCGGGCTCTGTCGGGCTCTACTGGACCCTGTCGGGCCCTGTCGGGCCCTGTCGGGCCCTGTCGGGCCCTGTCGGGCTCTGTCGGGCTCTGTCGGGCCCTGTCGGGCCCTGTCGGGCTCTGTCGGGCTCTACTGGGCCCTGTCGGGCCCTGTCGGGCCCTGTCGGGCTCTGTCGGGCTCTGTCGGGCTCTGTCGGGCTCTACTGGGCCCTGTCGGGCCCTGTCGGGCTTTGTCGGGCTCTGTCGGGCTCTGTCGGGCTCTGTCGGGCTGTACTGGGCCCTGTCGGGCTCTGTCGGGCTCTGTCGGGCCCTGCCGGTCTCTGTCGGGCCCTGTCGGTCTCTGTCGGGCCCTGTCGGGCTCTGCCGGGCTCTGTCGGGCTCTGTCGGGCTCTACTGGGCCCTGTCGGGCCCTGTCGGGCCCTGTCGGGCTCTGTCGGGCTCTGTCGGGCTCTGTCGGGCTCTGTCAGGTCCTGTCGGGCCCTGTCTAGCTTTGTCGGGCCCTGTCGGGCTCTGTCGGGCCCTGTCGGGCTCTGTCGGGCTCTGTCGGGCTCTGTCGGGCTCTGTCGGGCTCTACTGGGCCCTGTCGGGCCCTGTCGGGCCCTGTCGGGCTCTGTCGGGCCCTGTCGGGCTCTGTCGGGCTCTGTCGGGCCCTGTCGGGCCCTGTCAGGCTCTGTCGGGCTCTGTCGGGCTCTACTGGGCCCTGTCGGGCCCTGTCGGGCTCTGTCGGGCTCTGTCGAGCTCTACTGGGCCCTGTCGGGCCCTGTCGGGCTCTGTCGGGATCTGTCGGGCTCTGTCGGGCCCTGTCGGGCCCTGTCGGGCCCTGTCGGGCCCTGTCGGGCTCTGTCGGGCTCTGTCGAGCTCTACTGGTCTCTGTCGGGCTCTGTCGGGCCCTGTCGGGCTCTGTCGGGCCCTGTCGGGCCCTGTCGGGCCCTGTCGGGCTCTGTCGGGCCCTGTCGGGCTTTGTCGGGCTCTGTCGGGCCCTGTCGGGCCCTGTCGGGCCCTGTCGGGCTCTGTCGGGCTCTGTCGGGCTCTGTCGGGCTCTACTGGGCTCTGTCGGGCTCTGTCGGGTTCTGTCGGGCTCTGTCGGGCTCTACTGGGCCCTGTCGGGCTCTGTCGGGCTCTGTCGAGCCCTGTCGGGCCCTGTCGGGCCCTGTCGGTCCCTGTCGGGCCCCTGTCGGGCTCTGTCGGGCTCTACTGGGCCCTGTCGGGCCCTGTCGGGCCCTGTCGGGCCCTGTCGGGCTCTGTCGGGCTCTGTCGGGCTCTGTCGAGCTCTACTGTGCTCTGTCGGGCCCTGTCGGGCCCTGTCGAGCCCTGTCGGGCTCTGTCGGGCTCTGTCGGGCTCTGTCGGGCTCTGTCGGGCTCTGTCGGGCCCTGTCGGGCCCTGTCGGGCCCTGTCGGGCTCTGTCGGGTTCTACTGGCCTCTACTGGGCCCTGTCGGGCTCTGTCGGGCTCTGTCGGGCTCTGTCGGGCTCTGTCGGGCTCTACTGGTCTCTGTCGGGCCCTGTCGGGCTCTGTCGGGCTCTGTCGGGCTCTACTGGGCCCTGTCGGGCCCTGTCGGGCCCTGTCGGGCCCTGTCGGGCTCTGTCGAGCTCTACTGGGCTCTGTCGGGACCTGTCGGGCCCTGTCGGGCTCTGTCCGGCTCTGTCGGCTCTACTGGGCCCTGTCGGGCCCTGTCGGGCCCTGTCGGGCTCTGTCGGGCTCTGTCGGGCTCTGTCGGGCCCTGTCGGGCTCTGTCGGGCCCTGTTGGGCTCTGTCGGGCTCTACTGGGCCCTATCGGGCCCTGTCGGGCTCTGTCGAGCTCTACTGGGCTCTGTCGGGCCTTGTCGGGCTCTGTCGGGCTCTGTCGGGCTCTGTCGGGCTCTGGTCGGGCCCTGTCGGGCCCTGTCGGGCCCTGTCGGGCTCTGTCGGGCCCTGTCGGGCTTTGTCGGGCTCTGTCGGGCTCTGTCGGGCTCTGTCGGGCTCTGTCGGGCTCTGTCGGGCTCTACTGGGCTCTGTCGGGCTCTGTCGGGCTCTACTGGGCCCTGTCGGGCTCTGTCGGGCTCTGTTCGGGTCTACTGGGCTCTGTTGGGCTCGGTCGGGCCCTGTCGGGCTCTGTCGGGCTCTGTCGGGCTCTACTGGGCTCTGTTGGGCCCTGTCGGGCCCTGTCGGGCTCTGTCGGGCTCTGTCGGGCTCTGTCGGGCTCTGTCGGGCTCTGTCGGGCTCTACTGGTCTCTGTCGGGCTCTGTCGGCTCTGTCGGGCTCTGTCGGGCTCTGTCGGGCCCTGTCGGGCCTCCGTCGGTCTCTGTCGGCTCTACTGGGCCCTGTCGGGCCCTGTCGGGCCCTGTCAGGCTCTGTCGGGCTCTGTCGAGCTCTACTGGGCCCTGTCGGGCTCTGTCGGGCCCTGTCGGGCTCTGTCGGGCTCTTTCGGGCTCTGTCGGGCTCTACTGGGCTCTGTCGGGCTCTGTCGGGCTCTGTCGGGCTCTGTCGGCTCTGTCGGGCCCTGTCGGGCCCTGTCGGCTCTGTCGGGCTCTGTCGGGCCCTGTCGGGCTCTGTCGGGCTCTGTCGGGCCCTGTCGGGCCTGTCGGGCCTGTCGGGCCCTGTCGGGCTCTGTCGGGCTCTGTCGGGCCCTGTCGGGCCCTGTCGGGCTCTGTCGGGCTCTGTCGGGCTCTGTCGGGCTCTGTCGGGCTCTACTGGGCCCTGTCGGGCCCTGTCGGGCCCTGTCGGGCTCTGTCGGGCTCTGTCGGGCCCTGTCTAGCTCTGTCAGGTCCTGTCGGGCCCTGTCTAGCTCTGTCGGGCCCTGTCGGGCTCTGTCGGGCCCTGTCGGGCCCTGTCGGGCCCTGTCGGGCTCTGTCGGGCTCTGTCGGGCTCTGTCGGGCTCTGTCGGGTTCTACTGGGCTCTACTGGGCCCTGTCGGGCTCTGTCGGGCTCTGTCGGGCTCTGTCGGGCTCTGTCGGGCCCTGTCGGGCCCTGTCGGGCTCTGTCGGGCTCTGTCGGGCTCTGTCGGGCTCTACTGGGCCCTGTCGGGCTCTGTCGGGCTCTGTCGGGCTCTGTCGGGCTCTGTCGGGCTCTGTCGGGCTCTACTGGTCTCTGTCGGGCCCTGTCGGGCCCTGTCGGGCTCTGTCGGGCCCTGTCGGGCCCTGTCGGGCTCTGTCGGGCTCTGTCGGGCCCTGTCGGGCCCTGTCAGGCTCTGTCGGGCTCTGTCGGGCTCTACTGGGCCCTGTCGGGCCCTGTCGGGCCCTGTCGGGCCCTGTCGGGCCCTGTCGGGCCCTGTCGGGCTCTGTCGGGCTCTGTCGGGCTCTGTCGGGCCCTGTCGGGCCCTGTCGGGCCCTGTCGGGCTCTGTCGGGTTCTACTGGCCTCTACTGGGCCCTGTCGGGCTCTGTCGGGCTCTGTCGGGCTCTGTCGGGCTCTGTCGGGCTCTGTCGGGCTCTACTGGTCTCTGTCGGGCCCTGTCGGGCTCTGTCGGGCTCTGTCGGGCTCTACTGGGCCCTGTCGGGCCCTGTCGGGCCCTGTCGGGCCCTGTCGGGCTCTGTCGAGCTCTACTGAGCTCTGTCGGGACCTGTCGGGCCCTGTCGGGCTCTGTCGGGCTCTGTCGGGCTCTGTCGGGCCCTGTCGGGCCCTGTCGGGCCCTGTCGGGCTCTGTCGGGCTCTGTCGGGCTCTGTCGGGCCCTGTCGGGCCCTATCGGGCCCTGTCGGGCTCTGTCGGGCTCTACTGGGCCCTATCGGGCCCTGTCGGGCTCTGTCGGGCTCTGTCGAGCTCTACTGGGCTCTGTCGGGCTCTGTCGGGCCATGTCGGGCTCTATCGGGCTCTGTCGGGCTCTGTCGGGCTCTGTCGGGCCCTGTCGGGCCCTGTCGGGCTCTGTCGGGCCCTGTCGGGCTTTGTCGGGCTCTGTCGGGCTCTGTCGGGCTCTGTCGGGCTCTGTCGGGCTCTGTCGGGCTCTGTCGGGCTCTACTGGGCTCTGTCGGGCTCTGTCGGGCTCTGTCGGGCTCTGTCGGGCTCTGTCGGGTCCTGTCGGGTCCTGTCGGGCCATGTCGGGCTCTGTCGGGCTCTGTCGGGCTCTGTCGGGCTCTGTCGGGCTCTGTCGGGCTCTAGTGGGCCCTATCGGGCTCTATCGGGCTCTGTCGGGCTCTGTCGGGCTCTGTCGGGTCCTGTCGGGTCCTGTCGGGCCATGTCGGGCTCTGTCGGGCTCTGTCGGGCTCTGTCGGGCCCTGTCGGGCCCTGTCGGGCCCTGTCGGGCTCTGTCGGGCTCTGTCGGGCTCTGTCGGGCTCGGTCGGGCTCGGTCGGGCTCTGTCGGGCTCTGTCGGGCTCTGTCGGGCTCTACTGGTCTCTGTCGGGCTCTGTCGGGCTCTGTCGGGCTCTGTCGGGCTCTACTGGGCCCTGTCGGGCCCTGTCGGGCCCTGTCGGGCTCTGTCGGGCTCTGTCGGGCTCTACTGGGCCCTGTCGGGCTCTGTCGGGCTCTGTCGGGCTCTGTCGGGCTCTGTCGAGCTCTACTGGGCCCTGTCGGGCTCTGTCGGGCTCTGTCGGGCTCTGTCGGGCCCTGTCGGGCTCTGTCGGGCTCTACTGGACCCTGTCGGGCCCTGTCGGGCCCTGTCGGGCCCTGTCGGGCCCTGTCGGGCTCTGTCGGGCTCTGTCGGGCCCTGTCGGGCCCTGTCGGGCTCTGTCGGGCTCTACTGGGCCCTGTCGGGCCCTGTCGGGCCCTGTCGGGCTCTGTCGGGCTCTGTCGGGCTCTGTCGGGCTCTACTGGGCCCTGTCGGGCCCTGTCGGGCTTTGTCGGGCTCTGTCGGGCTCTGTCGGGCTCTGTCGGGCTGTACTGGGCCCTGTCGGGCTCTGTCGGGCTCTGTCGGGCCCTGCCGGTCTCTGTCGGGCCCTGTCGGTCTCTGTCGGGCCCTGTCGGGCTCTGCCGGGCTCTGTCGGGCTCTGTCGGGCTCTACTGGGCCCTGTCGGGCCCTGTCGGGCCCTGTCGGGCTCTGTCGGGCTCTGTCGGGCTCTGTCGGGCTCTGTCAGGTCCTGTCGGGCCCTGTCTAGCTTTGTCGGGCCCTGTCGGGCTCTGTCGGGCCCTGTCGGGCTCTGTCGGGCTCTGTCGGGCTCTGTCGGGCTCTGTCGGGCTCTACTGGGCCCTGTCGGGCCCTGTCGGGCCCTGTCGGGCTCTGTCGGGCCCTGTCGGGCTCTGTCGGGCTCTGTCGGGCCCTGTCGGGCCCTGTCAGGCTCTGTCGGGCTCTGTCGGGCTCTACTGGGCCCTGTCGGGCCCTGTCGGGCTCTGTCGGGCTCTGTCGAGCTCTACTGGGCCCTGTCGGGCCCTGTCGGGCTCTGTCGGGATCTGTCGGGCTCTGTCGGGCCCTGTCGGGCCCTGTCGGGCCCTGTCGGGCCCTGTCGGGCTCTGTCGGGCTCTGTCGAGCTCTACTGGTCTCTGTCGGGCTCTGTCGGGCCCTGTCGGGCTCTGTCGGGCCCTGTCGGGCCCTGTCGGGCCCTGTCGGGCTCTGTCGGGCCCTGTCGGGCTTTGTCGGGCTCTGTCGGGCCCTGTCGGGCCCTGTCGGGCCCTGTCGGGCTCTGTCGGGCTCTGTCGGGCTCTGTCGGGCTCTACTGGGCTCTGTCGGGCTCTGTCGGGTTCTGTCGGGCTCTGTCGGGCTCTACTGGGCCCTGTCGGGCTCTGTCGGGCTCTGTCGAGCCCTGTCGGGCCCTGTCGGGCCCTGTCGGGCCCTGTCGGGCCCTGTCGGGCTCTGTCGGGCTCTACTGGGCCCTGTCGGGCCCTGTCGGGCCCTGTCGGGCCCTGTCGGGCTCTGTCGGGCTCTGTCGGGCTCTGTCGAGCTCTACTGTGCTCTGTCGGGCCCTGTCGGGCCCTGTCGAGCCCTGTCGGGCTCTGTCGGGCTCTGTCGGGCTCTGTCGGGCTCTGTCGGGCCCTGTCGGGCCCTGTCGGGCCCTGTCGGGCCCTGTCGGGCTCTGTCGGGTTCTACTGGCCTCTACTGGGCCCTGTCGGGCTCTGTCGGGCTCTGTCGGGCTCTGTCGGGCTCTGTCGGGCTCTACTGGTCTCTGTCGGGCCCTGTCGGGCTCTGTCGGGCTCTGTCGGGCTCTACTGGGCCCTGTCGGGCCCTGTCGGGCCCTGTCGGGCCCTGTCGGGCTCTGTCGAGCTCTACTGGGCTCTGTCGGGACCTGTCGGGCCCTGTCGGGCTCTGTCGGGCTCTGTCGGGCTCTACTGGGCCCTGTCGGGCCCTGTCGGGCCCTGTCGGGCTCTGTCGGGCTCTGTCGGGCTCTGTCGGGCCCTGTCGGGCTCTGTCGGGCCCTGTTGGGCTCTGTCGGGCTCTACTGGGCCCTATCGGGCCCTGTCGGGCTCTGTCGAGCTCTACTGGGCTCTGTCGGGCCATGTCGGGCTCTGTCGGGCTCTGTCGGGCTCTGTCGGGCTCTGTCGGGCTCTGTCGGGCCCTGTCGGGCCCTGTCGGGCCCTGTCGGGCTCTGTCGGGCCCTGTCGGGCTTTGTCGGGCTCTGTCGGGCTCTGTCGGGCTCTGTCGGGCTCTGTCGGGCTCTGTCGGGCTCTACTGGGCTCTGTCGGGCTCTGTCGGGCTCTACTGGGCCCTGTCGGGCCCTGTCGGGCTCTGTCGGGCTCTGTCGGGCTCTACTGGGCTCTGTTGGGCTCGGTCGGGCCCTGTCGGGCTCTGTCGGGCTCTGTCGGGCTCTACTGGGCTCTGTTGGGCCCTGTCGGGCCCTGTCGGGCTCTGTCGGGCTCTGTCGGGCTCTGTCGGGCTCTGTCGGGCTCTACTGGTCTCTGTCGGGCTCTGTCGGGCTCTGTCGGGCTCTGTCGGGCCCTGTCGGGCTCCGTCGGTCTCTGTCGGGCTCTACTGGGCCCTGTCGGGCCCTGTCGGGCCCTGTCAGTCTCTGTCGGGCTCTGTCGAGCTCTACTGGGCCCTGTCGGGCTCTGTCGGGCCCTGTCGGGCTCTGTCGGGCTCTTTCGGGCTCTGTCGGGCTCTACTGGGCTCTGTCGGGCTCTGTCGGGCTCTGTCGGGCTCTTTCGGGCTCTGTCGGGCCCTGTCGGGCCCTGTCGGGCTCTGTCGGGCTCTGTCGGGCCCTGTCGGGCTCTGTCGGGCTCTGTCGGGCCCTGTCGGGCCCTGTCGGGCCCTGTCGGGCTCTGTCGGGCTCTGTCGGGCCCTGTCGGGCCCTGTCGGGCTCTGTCGGGCTCTGTCGGGCTCTGTCGGGCTCTGTCGGGCTCTGTCGGGCTCTACTGGGCTCTGTCGGGCCCTGTCGGGCCCTGTCGGGCTCTGTCGGGCTCTGTCGGGCCCTGTCTAGCTCTGTCAGGTCCTGTCGGGCCCTGTCTAGCTCTGTCGGGCCCTGTCGGGCTCTGTCGGGCCCTGTCGGGCCCTGTCGGGCTCTGTCGGGCTCTGTCGGGCTCTGTCGGGCTCTGTCGGGTTCTACTGGGCTCTACTGGGCCCTGTCGGGCTCTGTCGGGCTCTGTCGGGCTCTGTCGGGCTCTGTCGGGCCCTGTCGGGCCCTGTCGGGCTCTGTCGGGCTCTGTCGGGCTCTGTCGGGCTCTACTGGGCCCTGTCGGGCTCTGTCGGGCTCTGTCGGGCTCTGTCGGGCTCTGTCGGGCTCTTTCGGGCTCTGTCGGGCTCTACTGGGCTCTGTCGGGCTCTGTCGGGCTCTGTCGGGCTCTGTCGGGCCCTGTCGGGCCCTGTCGGGCTCTGTCGGGCTCTGTCGAGCTCTACTGGTCTCTGTCGGGCTCTGTCGGGCCCTGTCGGGCCCTGTCGGGCCCTGTCGGGCCCTGACGGGCTCTGTCGGGCCCTGTCGGGCCCTGTCGGGCTCTGTCGGGCTCTGTCGGGCTCTGTCGGGCCCTGTCGGGCCCTGTCGGGCCCTGTCGGGCTCTGTCGGGCTCTGTCGGGCTCTGTCGGGCTCTACTGGGCTCTGTCGGGCTACTGTCGGGTTCTGTCGGGCTCTGTCGGGCTCTACTGGGCCCTGTCGGGCTCTGTCGGGCTCTGTCGAGCTCTGTCGGGCCCTGTCGGGCCCTGTCGGGCCCTGTCGGGCCCTGTCGGGCTCTGTCGGGCTCTGTCGGGCCCTGTCGGGCTCTGTCGGGCTCTACTGGGCCCTGTCGGGCCCTGTCGGGCCCTGTCGGGCTCTGTCGGGCTCTGTCGGGCTCTGTCGGGCTCTGTCGAGCTCTACTGTGCTCTGTCGGGCCCTGTCAGGCCCTGTCGGGCCCTGTCGGGCTCTGTCGGGCTCTGTCGGGCTCTGTCGGGCCCTGTCGGGCTCTGTCGGGCTCTGTCGAGCTCTACTGGGCTCTGTCGGGCTCTGTCGGGCCATGTCGGGCTCTGTCGGGCTCTGTCGGGCTCTGTCGGGCTCTGTCGGGCTCTGTCGGGCCCTGTCGGGCCCTGTCGGGCTCTGTCGGGCCCTGTCGGGCTCTGTCGGGCTCTGTCGGGCTCTGTCGGGCTCTGTCGGGCTCTGTCGGGCTCTACTGGGCTCTGTCGGGCGCTGTCGGGCTCTACTGGGCCCTGTCGGGCCCTGTCGGGCTCTGTCGGGCTCTACTGGGCTCTGTTGGGCTCGGTCGGGCCCTGTCGGGCTCTGTCGGGCTCTGTCGGGCTCTACTGGGCCCTGTCGGGCCCTGTCGGGCCCTGTCGGGCTCTGTCGGGCTCTGTCGGGCTCTACTGGGCTCTGTTGGGCTCGGTCGGGCCCTGTCGGGCCCTGTCGGGCTCTGTCGGGCTCTGTCGGGCTCTGTCGGGCTCTGTCGGGCTCTACTGGTCTCTGTCGGGCTCTGTCGGGCTCTGTCGGGCTCTGTCGGGCTCTGTCGGGCCCTGTCGGGCTCCGTCGGTCTCTGTCGGGCTCTACTGGGCCCTGTCGGGCCCTGTCGGGCCCTGTCAGGCTCTGTCGGGCTCTGTCGAGCTCTACTGGGCCCTGTCGGGCTCTGTCGGGCCCTGTCGGGCTCTGTCGGGCTCTTTCGGGCTCTGTCGGGCTCCACTGGGCTCTGTCGGGCTCTGTCGGGCTCTGTCGGGCCCTGTCGGGCCCTGTCGGGCTCTGTCGGGCTCTGTCGGGCTCTGTCGGGCCCTGTCGGGCCCTGTCGGGCCCTGTCGGGCCCTGTCGGGCCCTGTCGGGCTCTGTCGGGCTCTGTCGGGCCCTGTCGGGCTCTGTCGGGCTCTGTCGAGCTCTACTGGGCTCTGTCGGGCTCTACTGGGCCCTGTCGGGCCCTGTCGGGCCCTGTCGGGCTCTGTCGGGCCCTGTCGGGCCCTGTCGGGCCCTGTCGGGCCCTGTCGGGCTCTGTCGGGCTCTGTCGGGCTCTGTCGGGCTCTGTCGGGCTCTGTCGGGCTCTACTGGGCTCTGTCGGGCCCTGTCGGGCCCTGTCGGGCTCTGTCGGGCTCTGTCGGGCCCTGTCTAGCTCTGTCAGGTCCTGTCGGGCCCTGTCTAGCTCTGTCGGGCCCTGTCGGGCCCTGTCGGGCCCTGTCGGGCCCTGTCGGGCCCTGTCGGGCTCTGTCGGGCTCTGTCGGGCTCTGTCGGGTTCTACTGGGCTCTACTGGGCCCTGTCGGGCTCTGTCGGGCTCTGTCGGGCTCTGTCGGGCCCTGTCGGGCCCTGTCGGGCTCTGTCGGGCTCTGTCGGGCTCTGTCGGGCTCTACTGGGCCCTGTCGGGCCCTGTCGGGCTCTGTCGGGCTCTGTCGGGCTCTGTCGGGCTCTACTGGTCTCTGTCGGGCCCTGTCGGGCCCTGTCGGGCTCTGTCGGGCCCTGTCGGGCCCTGTCGGGCTCTGTCGTGCTCTGTCGGGCCCTGTCGGGCCCTGTCGGGCTCTGTCGGGCTCTGTCGGGCTCTACTGGGCCCTGTCGGGCCCTGTCGGGCCCTGTCGGGCTCTGTCGGGCCCTGTCGGGCCCTGTCGGGCTCTGTCGGGCTCTGTCGGCCTCTGTCGGGCCCTGTCGGGCCCTGTCGGGCTCTGTCGGGCTCTGTTGAGCTCTACTGGTCTCTGTCGGGCTCTGTCGGGCCCTGTCGGGCCCTGTCGGGCCCTGTCGGGCCCTGTCGGGCCCTGTCGGGCCCTGTCGGGCTCTGTCGGGCTCTGTCGGGCTCTGTCGGGCTCTGTCGGGCTCTACTGGGCTCTGTCGGGCTCTGTCGGGTTCTGTCGGGCTCTGTCGGGCTCTACTGGGCCCTGTCGGGCTCTGTCGGGCTCTGTCGGGCCCTGTCGGGCCCTGTCGGGCCCTGTCGGGCTCTGTCGGGCCCTGTCGGGCCCTGTCGGGCCCTGTCGGGCTCTGTCGGGCTCTACTGGGCCCTGTCGGGCCCTGTCGGGCCCTGTCGGGCTCTGTCGGGCTCTGTCGGGCTCTGTCGGGCTCTGTCGAGCTCTACTGTGCTCTGTCGGGCCCTGTCAGGCCCTGTCGGGCCCTGTCGGGCCCTGTCGGGCTCTGTCGGGCTCTGTCGGGCTCTGTCGGGCTCTGTCGGGCCCTGTCGGGCCCTGTCGGGCCCTGTCGGGCCCTGTCGGGCTCTGTCGGGTTCTACTGGCCTCTACTGGGCCCTGTCGGGCTCTGTCGGGCTCTGTCGGGCTCTGTCGGGCTCTGTCGGGCTCTACTGGTCTCTGTCGGGCCCTGTCGGGCCCTGTCGCGCCCTGTCGGGCTCTGTCGGGCTCTGTCGGACTCTACTGGGCCCTGTCGGGCCCTGTCGGGCCCTGTCGGGCTCTGTCGAGCTCTACTGGGCTCTGTCGGGCCCTGTCGGGCCCTGTCGGGCTCTGTCGGGCTCTGTCGGGCTCTACTGGGCCCTGTCGGGCCCTGTCGGGCTCTGTCGGGCTCTGTCGGGCCCTGTCGGGCCCTGTCGGGCTCTGTCGGGCCCTGTCGGGCCCTGTCGGGCTCTGTCGGCCTCTACTGGGCCCTGTCGGGCTCTGTCGGGCTCTGTCGAGCTCTACTGGGCTCTGTCGGGCTCTGTCGGGCCATGTCGGGCTCTGTCGGGCTCTGTCGGGCTCTGGCGGGCTCTACTGGGCCCTGTCGGGCTCTGTCGGGCTCTGTCGGTCCCTGTCGGGCTCTGTCGGGCCCTGTCGGGCTCTGTCGGGCTCTGTCGGGCTCTGTCGGGCTCTGTCGGGCTCTGTCGGGCTCTACTGGGCTCTGTCGGGCTCTGTCGGGCTCTACTGGGCCCTGTCGGGCCCTGTCGGGCTCTGTCGGGCTCTGTCGGGCTCTACTGGGCTCTGTTGGGCTCGGTCGGGCTCTGTCGGGCCCTGTCGGGCTCTGTCGGGCTCTGTCGGGCCCTGTCGGGCCCTGTCGGGCCCTGTCGGGCTCTGTCGGGCTCTGTCGGGCTCTGTCGGGCTCTGTCGGGCTCTGTCGGGCTCTACTGGGCTCTGTCGGGACCTGTCGGGCCCTGTCGGGCTCTGTCGGGCTCTGTCGGGCCCTGTCTAGCTCTGTCAGGTCCTGTCGGGCCCTGTCTAGCTCTGTCGGGCCCTGTCGGGCTCTGTCGGGCCCTGTCGGGCCCTGTCGGGCCCTGTCGGGCTCTGTCGGGCTCTGTCGGGCTCTGTCGGGCTCTGTCGGGCTCTGTCGGGTTCTACTGGGCTCTACTGGGCCCTGTCGGGCTCTGTCGGGCTCTGTCGGGCTCTGTCGGGCTCTGTCGGGCTCTGTCGGGCTCTGTCGGGCTCTGTCGGGCTCTGTCGGGCTCTACTGGGCCCTGTCGGGCCCTGTCGGGCTCTGTCGGGCTCTGTCGGGCTCTGTCGGGCTCTGTCGGGCTCTGTCGGGCTCTACTGGTCTCTGTCGGGCCCTGTCGGGCCCTGTCGGGCTCTGTCGGGCCCTGTCGGGCCCTGTCGGGCTCTGTCGGGCTCTGTCGGGCCCTGTCGGGCCCTGTCAGGCTCTGTCGGGCTCTGTCGGGCTCTACTGGGCCCTGTCGGGCCCTGTCGGGCCCTGTCGGGCTCTGTCGGGCCCTGTCGGGCCCTGTCGGGCCCTGTCGGGCTCTGTCGGGCTCTGTCGGGCTCTGTCGGGCCCTGTCGGGCCCTTTCGGGCTCTGTCGGGCTCTGTCGAGCTCTACTGGTCTCTGTCGGGCTCTGTCGGGCCCTGTCGGGCCCTGTCGGGCCCTGTCGGGCTCTGTCGGGCCCTGTCGGGCCCTGTCGGGCTCTGTCGGGCTCTGTCGGGCTCTGTCGGGCCCTGTCGGGCCCTGTCGGGCTCTGTCGGGCTCTGTCGGGCTCTGTCGGGCTCTACTGGGCTCTGTCGGGCTCTGTCGGGTTCTGTCGGGCTCTGTCGGGCTCTACTGGGCCCTGTCGGGCTCTGTCGGGCCCTGTCGGGCCCTGTCGGGCCCTGTCGGGCCCTGTCGGGCTCTGTCGGGCTCTGTCGGGCCCTGTCGGGCTCTGTCGGGCTCTACTGGGCCCTGTCGGGCCCTGTCGGGCTCTGTCGGGCTCTGTCGGGCTCTGTCGGGCTCTGTCGGGCTCTGTCGGGTTCTACTGGGCTCTACTGGGCCCTGTCGGGCTCTGTCGGGCTCTGTCGGGCTCTGTCGGGCTCTGTCGGGCTCTGTCGGGCCCTGTCGGGCTCTGTCGGGCTCTGTCGGGCTCTACTGGGCCCTGTCGGGCCCTGTCGGGCTCTGTCGGGCTCTGTCGGGCTCTGTCGGGCTCTGTCGGGCTCTGTCGGGCTCTACTGGTCTCTGTCGGGCCCTGTCGGGCCCTGTCGGGCTCTGTCGGGCCCTGTCGGGCCCTGTCGGGCTCTGTCGGGCTCTGTCGGGCCCTGTCGGGCCCTGTCAGGCTCTGTCGGGCTCTGTCGGGCTCTACTGGGCCCTGTCGGGCCCTGTCGGGCCCTGTCGGGCTCTGTCGGGCCCTGTCGGGCCCTGTCGGGCCCTGTCGGGCTCTGTCGGGCTCTGTCGGGCTCTGTCGGGCTCTGTCGGGCCCTGTCGGGCCCTGTCGGGCCCTGTCGGGCTCTGTCGAGCTCTACTGGTCTCTGTCGGGCTCTGTCGGGCCCTGTCGGGCCCTGTCGGGCCCTGTCGGGCCCTGTCGGGCCCTGTCGGGCTCTGTCGGGCTCTGTCGGGCTCTGTCGGGCCCTGTCGGGCCCTGTCGGGCTCTGTCGGGCTCTGTCGGGCTCTGTCGGGCTCTACTGGGCTCTGTCGGGCTCTCTCGGGTTCTGTCGGGCTCTGTCGGGCTCTACTGGGCCCTGTCGGGCTCTGTCGGGCTCTGTCGAGCTCTGTCGGGCCCTGTCGGGCCCTGTCGGGCCCTGTCGGGCCCTGTCGGGCTCTGTCGGGCTCTGTCGGGCCCTGTCGGGCTCTGTCGGGCTCTACTGGGCCCTGTCGGGCTCTGTCGGGCTCTGTCGGGCTCTGTCGGGCTCTGTCGAGCTCTACTGGGCTCTGTCGGGCCCTGTCAGGCCCTGTCGGGCCCTGTCGGGCTCTGTCGGGCTCTGTCGGGCTCTGTCGGGCTCTGTCGGGCCCTGTCGGGCTCTGTCGGGCTCTGTCGAGCTCTACTGGGCTCTGTCGGGCTCTGTCGGGCCATGTCGGGCTCTGTCGGGCTCTGTCGGGCTCTGTCGGGCTCTGTCGGGCTCTGTCGGGCCCTGTCGGGCCCTGTCGGGCTCTGTCGGGCTCTGTCGGGCTCTGTCGGGCTCTACTGGGCTCTGTCGGGCTCTGTC